>NC_133618.1:671093147-671128147 GCF_048593235.1 Sminthopsis crassicaudata
AGATTGCAAGCAGCTGCTTCTCATGGAAAGAGTTGGGGAAGAAGGTTTCTAATCCATTCTCTTTCAGACTCATCTGTGAGTGTTCTGGCTTTCCTAGCTTCCTCCAAAATTGCCTTCTACAAGAAGCTTTTCCCAATTTCTTCTGCTTTATTATCTCTGATTTATTGTAAGTGATATAGGCACAGGATAAATTAGGGGTGTGTGTGTGTGTGTGTGTGTGTGTGTGTGTGTGTGTGTGTGGTTTCTATGGAATAGTTGTCATATTGCCTCCCTCATTAGATTTCTTGGGAGCAAGGGCTGCCTTTGACTTTCTTTGCATCTTCCGTACTCAGAACAGTGTCTGATATGTGAGAGATGCTTAAAAATACTGACTGATTGAAGCTATAAGCTGGGGAGGGGCATGCTAGAATAAGTGACCTATTTCTTCAACCTTAAAGTCTCAAGGCAAAAGGGAGTATTCATTTATAATTTCTGTTTTCAAAAGATGCGTATCTGCTGTTTAAACTGCATTAATAGAGGTACAAACCTTTGATCATATAAATATATAAAGAGATATTTGGGCAGTTTAATAGAACTCCAGGGTATGGGAACTCACTCTACTAATAAAGATTGAAACCCCTTTTATGTCTTAATAGAGAAATTCTAAAGAGAAACAGAGAGGTTAAGGATCACAAAGCTAAGAAGTGGATTTAAACTCAGATCTTCACTCAAAGCTAATGTGTTTGACATATTCCTCCAGACTTTTTTTTATTTTGTTTTTTATTAATTTTTATAATTATAACATTTTCTTTGACAGTACATATGCATAGGTAATTTTTTTTTTTACAACATTATCCCTTGTACTCCCTTCTGTTCCAAGTTTTTCCCCTCCTTCCCTCCACCCCCTGCCCTAGATTCCTCCAGACTTTTGAAAAATATTTATTTGAGCAGGGTTTTGTTTTTTTTTTTTTTTTTTTTTGGTGAGGCAGTTGGGATTAAGTGACTTGTGCAGGATCACACAGCTAGTAAAGTGTTAAATGTCTGAGGTCAGCTTTGAATGCAGACCCTCCTGATTTCATGGCCAGTGCTCTATCCACTGCACCATTTAGGTGCCCCTTTGTGCTTTTTAGGGGAAAAATCATAGATTTTTTTGATTAAAGCGTAATAAGACCTTGGGAAGTCACACTCTCACCCTTGTCTCACTCTTTGTCTATTTCCATCTTCCAACATGTCTAGTGATATCTTTAAAAATTATACACCTCTTACTTTAAAAAAAATAAGAGGGGCTGAATGGACCTTTCTTTCAACATTGCCTTTTATCTATTTTGTACAGATTTATGGAAATTGTCCCCCTCTTTCTACTCTTGAGCCCCCAATAGATTTTAAAGCATGTATTATACAATAGCTACATAAGCAGTTTTCATGAAAACACCTTTCCATTCCTAGACAGCCTCTCCCCACTAAATGGATGTTAAAATAATCTTTGCTGGTACACATTGATTTAGAAAACCACATATTAATTTAGCTGAATTCTATTGCATTTTTATTCTTTTTTGTTACATCTTAACTTGGTTTAATTTGGAGGAAGCAATGCCATATATTTGAAACCTCTATTCTAAATTGATCTTCCCATAATATGACCCTTAAGGCCTTTGATCATCCTGTCTCTTTGTTGGCCAATTATTTAAAGTAGATTCTTCTCTATTTCATAATTTGACTTTGACTGAAAGTTTTTAACACAAACCTACAAAGGCAATATGTTTCATGTAACTTATTTATTCATGGGAATGCAAAAAGAAAAGTTCTTTGAAGGGTATCTCACATTATTGACAGATGGGCTGCCATAGCTCAAGCTGAGTCTGGTCCAAAATCAAGTTAATGTATTTGACTCAGATTAGTCGATTTCATTCATAAGTAGAAAACTATTTCCATCTGGCACTTTAATGACAGCAGAAAATCATGTAATGACAAGAGCCAAAGATCTGTAGGCTTGATCCCATGCATGTTTGATGTATATTTATGGCATCGTTAGCATGGAATGGAGAGCTTTTATTCTCCTTTCACCAGTGCTTTGGTGTTTAAAAGGCAAGCGTGCACATCAGCACAAAACCCTCGCAGGGTGACACAGAAGCACAGTTCCTGCCACTTTTCTTGTTGTTAAATGATTTTTCCATCATGTCCAACTCTTCATGATCCCATTTGGGGTTTTCATGGCAATGATACTGGAGAGGTTTATCATTTCTTTCTCTAGCTCATTCAATGGATGAGGAAAGGGAGACAAACAGGGTTAAGAAACTTGCCCAGGGTCACATGGCTAGTTAAGTGTCTGTGGTTAGATTTGAACTCAGGACTTCATAACTTCAGGCCCAATGCTTTATCCCCTGAAACATTTAACTACTCCTGACTGACATATAGTAGGCCTTGAATAAATGCTAGTTGACTGAATTCCCACCTGGAAGAATCTGGGAATTGGAAGAGACCTCACATGAATCTAATCTAACTGATCAAACAAAGAAATACTCACTTCCATATACAGGAGACTTGCCATGTGCTATAGAATAGAATACTGGACATGGAGTGAGTAGGACTTAAGTTCAAAGGTTACCACAGATATTTATCAATTATGTGACAACGAAGGGAAAAATCACTTAACTTTTCTCAACTTTGCTTTCTTTATCTGTCTGGGTAGAATTTGGACTCAACCTTTCAATATTTCTGTTGCTGAATCTCTGATCTTCTAATCTGTATGTTGGGAACACTGGAAGAGAAATTCAGAACCATCATTTGGAAAGGTTATGGAGAAGTGAAATAGGATCTTGTCTTCAGGGGACAGTTAACTTTGAAAGCACCAAACACCTCCATTTCAGCAATGTGATTCTTCGAGAATTATGTGTAGATAGTCTGCCTTTTGAATTTTATGAAGAAAATGTATTGTGAAGAAAGAAAATCTTTTACTGTCTGAATCAGACTGCATTTCTGAAAGTCTCAAAAGTACAACCACACAAGTCATAGTGGCAGCCTTTTCCAAATCTTCCCTCCCTGGGACTCAAGGAGAAGTATATTTGGGGATTCTCCAGACTATAACTATATGGGAAACAGACTGTACTTGGGGAACATTAAACATCAGAAGAGAGATTTGTATAATTTGCAGGTTCCAAAGTTCATTCTCTTCTAAGTTAGGCAAACATAAGAAGTATTGTCTTGCTTTATTTTACTCTTTCTGGCCTTGTTAATGATAATCTTTAGCATTTATTTAAGAGTGTGTATTGTGTGTGCATGTTTGTGTAGGTATTAAACATTATTTGCTCCTTGTTTTGCATGGATTATTGGTGGAATGGGAAATGGAGAAAGTAGCTGAGAGTAGATAGAACAGGAGGAGAGGAGCTGGAATTGTGGTTTTGTAAATATACAGAAATTCGGGATGAAGGAATGCCATCTACAAATTCAGGTTGGCATCTTCTTAGTAGCATATCTTCCAAGAGAATTACCTAGATCAGGGGTTCTCAAACTACAGCCCTCGGGCCAGATGCGGCCTGCTGAGGATGTTTATGCTGCCCACTGGGTTATGGCAAATGGGCTGAGGGGCAGAGACAGAGTGTGAGCTTTTGTTTTTACTATAGTCTGGCCTTCCAACAGTCTGAGGGACAGCGAACTGGCCCCCTATTTAAAAAGTTTGAGGACCACTGCTCTAGAGCAATAAGGGTTTTAGTAACATGTCCACATTCACACAGTGAATATGAGTGAACACTGATTAGAGTTCTGAGAAGTTGTGTTTAAATTCTAGTTCTTCCCAGACAATTCTCAGATGATGAAATTGAAACTATATCCACTCACATGAAAGAGTGTTCCAAATCACTACTGCTCAGAGAAATGCAAATTAAGACCACTCTGAGATACCACTATACACCTGTCAGATTGGCTAAGATGACAGGAACAAATAATGATGAATGTTGGAGGGGATGTGGGAAAACTGGGACACTGATACATTGTTGGTGGAGTTGTGAAAGAATCCAGCCATTCTGGAGAGCAATTTGGAACTATGCCCAAAAAGTTGTCAAACTGTGCATACCCTTTGACCCAGTATTGCTGTTATTGGGATTATATCCCAAAGAAATACTAAAGAGTGGAAAGGGACCTGTATGTGCCAAAATGTTTGTAGTAGCTCTTTTCGTAGTGGCTAGAAACTGGAAGATGAATGGATGTCCATCAATTGGAGAATGGTTGGGTAAATTATGGTATATGAATGTTATGGAATATTATTGCTCCGTAAGAAATGACCAGCAGGAGGAATACAGAGAGGCTTGGAGAGACTTAAATCAACTGTTGCTGAGTGAAATGAGCAGAACCAGAAGATCACTATACACTTCAACAACAATACTGTATGAGGATGTATGCTGATGGAAGTGGATATCTTCAACATAAAGGAGATCCAACTCACTTCCAGTTGATCAATGATGGACAGAAACAACTCCACCCAGAGAAGGAACACTGGGAAGTGAATGTAAATTGTTAGCACTGCTGTCTATCTACCCAGGTTACTTATACCTTCGGAAGCTAATAATTAATGTGCAACAAGAAAATGGTATTTACACACATATATTGTATCTAGGTTATACTGTAACACATGTAAAGTGTATGGGATTACCTGCCATCGGGGGGAGGGAGTGGAGGGAGGGAGGGGATAATTTGGAAAAATGAATAAAAAAAAATTCTAGTTCTTCCCCCTGCTCTCTATACATTAATCAGTTACTAGTCCTCTGTGGGTCTCAGTTTCTTTTTCTGTTACATCTTTTTCAGTTACTTAAGAAGGTCTCCCTCTTTTGTAGTTCTAAATCTTATTATTGTTGTTCGTTCATTTCAGTCATGTATCATGTCCAACTCTTCATGACAGCATTTGATGTTTCTTTAGCAAAGATACTGGAATGCTTTACCCTTTCCTCATCCAGCTTATTTTACAGATGAGGAAACTAAGGCAAACAAAATTAAGGGAATTTCCCAGGATATATCACTAGGTCTTGATTTGAACTCAGAAAAATGAGTTTTCCTGACTCTGGGCCTGGCATTCTATCCATTGTACCACCTTGCTGCCCCAGTGCTAAAATCTATGTATGTTCCTACAATTTCATCCAAAGATCATACACAATAGGATATATACATATATAAAATATGCAGCACTTCCCTACAACACAACATAGCAACGGCCACAACTTTAAGCAGCCACACTAACTCATGCCAGATGCTCCATTCCTCTTAGAATGATATAGCTAAACAAAGATCAAAACTTCCTTGATCTCTCAGTTATACTGTCTATATTTTCTATGTATTTTTTTGGTTGAATATTGTCTTCTCCACTAAAATATGAGCTCCTTAAGGACAGAGAATGCATTTTTGTCTTTCTCTATATCAGCACTTAGCACAATGCCCGCACAAAGTTAAGAATTCAATAAATGTCTAGTAATTGGCTAAGAAATGGCACTCCACAATGCATTCCACCATTTTCCCAAGAACCTATGTCAAGCAATGAATTCTGCCCCCCCTCCCCAGGAGGTGCTAAATGTGCACTGAGGGTAAGAAGAAACAGAAGATAGGCCTAGATTATCTTAAGGGGTCTCAAACTTGCAAAAGTCTGCATCCACAAATATGCATCATTTTAATGTCCCAAGTACCTGCTCTGATAACATATCAACTAATAATTTACTTTGTATTCAAAGAAAAGAAGCCATTTGACTGAAAGTTTCAGAAAAATTTCAAGCCTGAAACTTGGCTCTTACTTCCTGACTTTAATTAGATATTCTTTCATGAGAAAAGTGTTCCATACTCCCTCCAAAAGCATAAGAAATCATATTTCAATAAATGGAATAAAAATACAAACATTTATCAATGTTCCTCATATATACCTCAATTTTAAAAACAGCAAATTAATCTTATTGAACATGGAAGATTTTTTTTTTCCTCCTGAAAAAAAGCAGTCTGTCTGCTCTCCTTTATGGGATATTTACAAATCTTCAGGGCCCTGGAGGAAAAGTCACTTTTTCTTATTAAATCCATTTCTGGCCTTGCTTAGCATTTTATCTGGAATCATTCTGAAATTGACTTGATTTTTGCTTGTGCCATTTTAAACTCTGAAGACCAGATTTAATGGCCCATAACTTGTGGTTCTGTCCCCTCTTAAGAAAACTTGATATATGAAAATCAGAACTTAGAGCGAGGTTCAATTTATTGCTTAACTAAATGTCCCATTCCCTTGGGAATTTGAAATATATTTACAATACATAGAGATGCTTGGCTCAAACCATGGGGGAGGCAGAGGATTGGCTTAGAGTCCCAAAGGATAAGAATATTCTTTGGGATCCCAGATTACCATCCTCTAGAGATCACAATTTTCTACACAAATGATGCTTACTCTATGGCGGTCGGGACCTCACTCCACCAACATGACCCTGATGAATCCACTTTATAGTCAAATGAACATGATCAGGCCTATTTTTAGGATATTTTTCATGGCACATAATGAATATAGTTTCATAGGATCATAGAATCAGAGGTTGAAGGGACTTTGGAGATCACTTCGTATAACTATTTTATTTTATAGATAAGGATATGGAGACAAAAAGAGATTTACCATCTTGCCCAATACCACAGAAATAGACCATGACAAGATCACAGTTTACATCATGGTCCTATGACAAAAACCTCCCTACATTGCTTTTCTGTGTCTAACTAAGGGATGATGGGAACTTAAACCCATTCTATCCAATCTCATCACAACCCTTATTTTCATCATGTTCATTATTACATTCCATCTCTTGACTTTGGACATTTTTACTGGCCTTTTTTGCTGAATTGTTGGGGATGTTGTAAGAGGAATTGTTAACTATTCTATAAGAACAAGATGGCAGATCTTCCCCCAAAGTTATGAAAAAGTGAGGTTGTGTACTCTATGTAGAAAAGTCTAGAGATCTGGGGACCTCCAAGGCAACTGCAAGATTTTATGGGAATTGTATGTAAATATGACTTTTTTTTTTTAAACTATTATGAAGAAAGCTATTTTTAAAGAAGAGAACCATTTTACTTCCCGAACTAAATTGAATCATTCAAATTCTACAAAGTACATTAAGTCACATTGGCAGTATTTTTAAAAATCCACCCTCCTTGGACCACACTGGCAAATGCACTTGGGACTGACAATTTCATATTGAAGCTGTCTCCCTCCTGCTGTTGATCTTCTGAGAATTTTCCAGCTAAAATCCCACTTTGCACAAAAAGTCTTTTTTTCCCTCTTCCCTAATATTTGTGCTTCCTCTCTCTTGATTATCCAAATTTATTTAGTCTTTACCCTTTTATTGGTAAAACAGTTATTTGTATTTTCTCCCCTATTAAATTCTGAGCTCCTTTAGAATAGGAAATATATTTTGCCTGTCTTTATATTCCCAATGCCTAGTAAAGTGGATGCTCCATAAATGTTTCCTTAAATATATATTCTTTTAAAGAATAGAAAATATGAAATACCCCAAGGAACACTGTGAGATAACTGATAATTTCAGTGTCCAAACCGCCTTTATATATGGGAACTAAGATAACCATCCTGCTTTTCTTCAGGCATTCCTTGATAACAGAACAGGATTGGAGCCAATTAAAGACCACCATGAGGATAATCCTACCCGAACCCAGAGGATATGGAAGATCCTTCAGTTGTACCCTAACACAACAGATAACAGGTTTTTCATTAACTACTGATCCCAAATCAAGATTACAGGTGCACAAAATACAAAGGTAGAGTTTGTGGCAGATAGCTTGGCCTCCTCAAAGGGCCGATATGCTTGTCAAGAGAGGATGATATTTAGACTTCCCCACTCCAAAGCTTCCTGATTCTATAAGAGGTTAAACTATAAATCTCCCTCTCAACACTATATGCCTTGGAGGAAGAGGAGAAAAAAAGCTGCTTTTAAGTTAGAAATACCAGCTGAGCTTTGGGCTGCCCATCTATCCTGAAGACAAATGTTCAATTACTCAATAACCTTACAGTAAATATGATGAGGTGTGGAGGGATGAAGGCAAGGCATGGAGAGGGCTTCATCGATAGTGATAAAGAAACATTTTGGACAGATGGACTGTTATTCTAAAAATTGAAAGCTAACATTTTTCTAGCACCCCAAAGTTCTCAACATAGTTTATACGTATCTCATTTGGGCATGTGGCTGTGGGAATCATGATGAATTTCAATTATTCACGTCTCCACTATCTGCTCACTATCTGAATGACATTGGGCAAAGCTTCAAACCCCTCTGGGTCCCATTTATTACATATAAGGACAATATTGGGCTAGAGCTCAGAGGTTTTAGTTTCTGAGGTTCAAAACAACTCCATGACCTAGACACAATGGGGATTATCCCCATTTTGTAGATGAGCAAACCAAGGTTCAGAGAGGCCATATGATCTTCCCTCTGGTATTTGTCATGATTTCCTCCCACTCCCCAAAAACACTTTCATTCTAGATTAGACCCACAAATAATCAAGGTTTAGTTTCTGAAACAAAAACAGAGGATAAAATACTATGACAAAAATGGTTAACACTAGATGCAGCTCAATGATGGAGTCAATGGATGAGGAATGGCAGGAAAGATGTCAACAACATTAAATAAAAACTGGCCAATTATTTCAAGAAAATATTAGGATCCCAGAAGTATAGAGTTAGAAAGAATATTAAGGATTCTCTCATCCCTTGCTGCTGCTACTGTTCACTCATATCAGTCCATCTGACTCTTTGTGACTCCATTTGGATTTTTCGGCAGAGACACTAGAGTAGCTTGCTGTTTTCTTCTCCAGCTCATTTTACAGATGAGAAAACTGAGGCAAATAGTGTAAGTGATTTGCCCAAGGTCATACAGCCAGTATCTGAGGTTGAATTTTAATTCAGATCTTTCTGATTTCGGGCCCTCCTTGGGATGCTCTCCCAAGTCAACAGCATTTTTCTTTAATTGAGTCACCCCATTCTACATAGAATACATTGAATAAAAGGGAATCAGAGCAGATTTTAGTTGTAATAGCAGTCCCTTATCCCTGGAAGTCAGGCCTTTTTTAGTGCAGTTCATGTTAACGTCATCTCTTGGTCCACCATCCCTGATTCTTTTAGGAAACTTCATTGACCCTGTAAATGCTGTGAATCATAAAGAAGGAAGAAGCATCTTGAGTAGAGAACAATAATCAGGAGCATGTACCATTGTCTTTCATCACTCTGTCTTAAAAGCAGAGTTCAATGAGTGAAACCCACCTGAACTCCAGGTATTATCTCTGAGCCAATGGAGGCAACAGACCGACTGGAATCAATTCAATCCAACAGGCATTTATCAGGGAAAGATTATACCTGCAAAATTCATCTGTGCCCAACAGCCCAAGATAATGATTTCAGGATGATTTAGCATTCACATTAATAACCCAGAATAGGAAAATCTACATACTCTAACATGACTATTAAATTACAGTTAACTGAGATGAGTAATACAAAAGCAGCTACCAAGTACATATGTAGGCAGTGATAATAGAATTGAATTCAGCCAAATCAAATGTCAACTTATGTCCCAGGGGAATAAGAAAACCAATTCACATATTATCTTCACTTCTCTGTTGGTATAAGAAAAAGAACACTGGCTCCAGAGTTGGAGGATCTGGGTGTAAACCTGACTTGTATACATGTAATCTTGGGCAAGTCAATCTCTGGACCTCAGTTTCCTCATCTGCAAAATGAAGAAGTTGGACTTGTTGGCCTGAAAGGCCCTCTAAATCTGTCCCTGCTGAATTGTAAGATAAGAGTGCTAAATCAGATGAATCTTTTCAGCTCTAAATCTACAATAGTGAGAGAATTATTATGACAGATACTGGGCTAAGCCCTGAGGATACAAACAGAAGTCAGCAAGAGGACTTTACATAATATTGCCCTCAAGCACTTGACATTGTAATAGGAGAAAACACACGGGTTAGATAGATTTGGGAAATGACATGGAGGCTTGGTTCTGAGCAAGATAAGGAAACAATTAGTAATGAGAACCCAGGAACCCAGGGGCAGGAACCAGATTCTAGAGAGAAGGGGGTTAAAAGAATGACTAGAGTGGGGAAGAAAAGGAGGATAGTCCAAGATGGGTGGTTTAATACTACTATAAAAGTACTACCACGCAATTCTATAGTAGAGAACCAGAATTTTACTACACAAGAACAGCAAATGGCCTCTCTCCTATCTCTTTGCCTTTACATAGGCAGTTCTCCAAGGTGCTCAATTTTCATCTTCAATCAGGTTGGTGGAAACTCCATTTCTTGATAAAGACAAATAATCAAAGATATTTGATAGTCCATGAGGGATGACCCAATGAGCATCATCTATTTAGTCAAGACTCATGAACTTTAGCAATAAAAATCTTATGGTCAAACCTAGAGGAGCTGAGAGATGGAGCTGAGGATACAGGCAGAGGCTGAGGAAGTCAGGAGTTAGCCTGACCTTTGTCCATAACTCATCTCAAAAGACAACAAAGACACTTTATATTTCTATAGCACTTAAATGTTGAGACCCTGGATATTTTAGAATCAGCCGGAATCAGGATAAGCAAAAGTCTTTATTCTTGGTCTTTTGGGGTTGCTCTCAGGGGATTAGATATAGGAATCTCCACACCTCCATCTACTCTCTCTCTCTCTCTCTCTCTCTACTTCTCCTACTCTCCCCACTGATATCACTTCCCCTTCTTTGTCCACACCCACCTATAAAGCCAGCACAGATTATTTAAGAAAAGTCCTCTTCCAAACATGTTAATAGAGAATTGTCCAATTGGTAATTAGTCTTATGTGGCAGGTTACCTTGCATCTGCTCATTTGTAGCCCTTTACACTTAAATATTAATAATATTTATTATTATATTAATATATAATATATAATATATAACATGTACGTTAATAGGTATTGTATAATATATACTTATTAATAATTACTATTGACTTATTTGATGATCCTCAGGACAACACAGGTAACTGTTGTGATCCTTATTTTAAAGATAAAGCAATCAAGGCTAAGAGAACATCTGGGATGATATTCAATTTCAGCTGGTGAAGTACATTTCTGAGATGGAATATGAACCCAGGTCTTTCTGACTTCCTGTCATGTGCTCTAGCTGCTATGTTAACATAAAAGACCAAGAAAAACACAGATCATTTACTATCTTTTCAACAATCCTATGAGTTTTATTCTAGAGTTACCATCCCCCTTTTAAGAGAAAGAAGGAAACTGAAGGTAAGAATTGCTAAGTGGCTACTCAAGATTATTTGTCCAGTAAGTTATCTGAGGTAGAAATTGAACCCAAAGCTTGAGATTAAACATTAAACACACTAGCCACTATTCACATTTGCTTCTTAACAGATGATGTGGAAAAAACTCAAACTGGGGCCAAAAAAAAGGAGAATGTCATAAAAATGGAGTTTAGGGGAATCTAATGAAAGGGGGACCTTGATAATAAGGGTAAAGATTTTAAAGTTCCCACTTTCTGTATGTAGTCTAGAAATTGTCTACACAACAATATCTCTTTATTTTTTTCCACCACTACCCATAAAGCTAGCTGCCTTTTCCACACTGCTTCATCTAAAGACATATTTCAATGGAAACAACCAAGAATTGCAGGTGGAGGGTACCTATGATATTCTCAACAATGAGTTAGAAAGAATCTTAGGGATTCTCTCATCTCTTGCTGCTGCTGCTGTTCACTCATTTGTGAGACACATATATAACTGTCTTCAGTGTACTTTAGTGAAAGAGCCTCTATGGGTGAATTTGCATCTTTTGATTTTGTGAGATAAGCTGTTATGTTCCATTTATTCAAATCATGTAAATTCATAAATTAAAAAACCTTAATAAATTTCAACTTTTAGGCAGAGACCCTACAAAATCCTACCTAAACAAATGGCATTTTTTGAGTGTTTAATTTGTTTTTTCTATTTTTTTCCCTTAAAAATCTTGTCAGTCTTATGATTTTCAAAAAAAGACATCGAGTCAAGCCTGCCATGGTAATTATCACCCTGAGAAATTCTGAAATAGTTTTGCCTTCAAAATCTCTGGATTTTTCCCCCTAGCCTTTCCAAGGGACTGTTCTGCTACTTTTCCTAGTAATCCAGTGGGCAGCTAAAATGTCCTCCCACCTGAACAAGACAATCCTATAATCTCATGGCACAAAGAAACATGGATTCAGTGATCATTTAACATTGATCACAAACTCAAAGCAAGCTCTCCCTTGCAACCTTCTCTAAATTCTTTTTAAAATGTGCATCACAAGAAATCACCTCTGTGACACATAGATGACATGACAAGACAATGTAATTTGTTCTTAGATATGCGGAGAAAGTATCTACATACTTAAAAAGATCGAGTTTCAGAATTCAATCTGCAGAGTGGAATTAGAAAGTAAGCTCTGAGAGGGCAGGGATTGTTTTTTTTTTTTTTTTTCTGGCTTTTGTTTTGTAATCCTATTGATTACCACAGTGCAAGAACTTAATAAATGCTTGTTGATTGACCGATTGATTGCCTTTTTAAAATATCACAGCAAAATGAATTAATTTCCTGGGCATTTTCATTCAAGAGAAAGAAAATCTGAAATCCTAAAGGTATGATTGGCAGGGCAGCTTGATGCTAATTCACAGCCCCTGGCACCTGTCAAAAGGCTGTACAGGGGGAAAAATTCTGCCAGCTTTCAGTCTGACATAAGTACTCATTTCAGTTGGATGTTCATATACCAAAAGGAACGGCTTACTTTCTCTCTACTAATATGAAGAATAATTCTGCCTTAAACCACTGTCTCCAAGGTCTCCTACTTTCTAAATATGTTGCTCGTTGAGTTTCCCTAAATGAGTTGATGAAGCCCCTGTACCTGCTCTGTTTGCAGAAGGACCATTAACATTATTTTATGGGGAAATTACAATGAATCTAAGCAAACCAATTTAAGCCAATCAAAAGGACCATTTACATATTATACAGAACTGGATAGCAGCAAACCTCTTTCCCTGATTAAATACAATATGTATTAATTCGTATTTGTTCCCTCTCTTCAGCATTCTAAAACATTCATTAAGTTTTCAGAGCAACACATGTAAGCTCTGGGAGTATGCACATAAACTCAAAGTGGCAGTAAGGAGGCATCTAGGTATTGGAGAAAGTTGGGAGGAAATTTAAATAGGGCCCTGAATCACAATCAATAAGAAGAGCATTACTGGAGAAACTATTCTAAAAATCGGAGGAAGAACCAGCCTGGGAGCTCAGGATGACAGTGTCCAGAGAGATCTCTGAAGTCTCTTGCTTTTCAGATCATTGGAGAGGGCATTAATTTTATGTGATAAATGGAAAAAAAAATCCCTGAAAATATGCTTGCTATATGTGAGGATGGAGATGGATAATGGGACATTAAGCAAAAATCTCCAGAGTTAAGTGGGGAGACAATGCAGAAAGGTAAATGTGGGGCAGGAAGTGATTAAGTATCAGAGGAAAAAGAATCAGGGTCCGAATTGGAAGAGACCATCTGGTTCCACCCATGTCTCAAAAGGACTCCCTCCTCCAACCTCCCTGACAATGAGCTAGCCTCTGCTGTGAATTCTTCAAACCAGGAGGAGCTCCCTGGCCCTCCAGATGCAACCTGGGCCATTTTTGTGAAGCTCTGGGCATCAGGAAGTCTTCCCTGACAGCAGGCCCAGGCCTGCCTGTTGGCAACATCACAGCTTCGCCACCACCTGGTTTAATCTTTGTGCCAAGCAGAGCATTATTTGATGCAGCTAGGCTCCCTCCCCCCAAGTCTTTTCTGCTTAAGGCTAAAATTCCCCCTTTTCCTTCTATTGCTTCTCATCCAGGACAGTCTTGGAATCAGGAAAACCCAGATTCAAATTCGGTCTCTGATAACAATTACTAACTCTGGGCACTTGGCAAAGGCATCGTGCCAGAAATGAGCATTATTATTAGTGATCTTTATTATGATCCTTAAAGGCAATGTGTCTGATGGAGAGAAAGTCAGCAAGGAGGCCCTGGACTCAAGTCTTATTTCTCATACACATTGGCTCTATGAGCATGAGCAAGTTGTTTAAATTTGCAGTGGTATAGGTAACGCTTTACAATTACAAATTGCAGAGGAGGTGTCGATCTGCTTTTGTAGAGGGGATTTCTTTACCTGGGAGTTCCCTATGTTAAAGAAATCATAGGTACATTGCCTCTAAATTATAATTGTCCCCATCTTATCAAAATCTATTCCTAAAGACACTCAATAATTTGCATACTTAAGTCAAAGTAGGACAATAAAAAATATAAATCTTACTTAAGGAGTACAAAATTACAATTTTTTTCTTTCACAGATTCTTTGGGATACAGAGTTGAGAGGGAGGGAGGGAAAGAGATAGAGAAGGAAAGAGAGAGAGGGGGGAGAAAGAAAAAGGAGGAAGGGAGAAAAGGAAGGAGAGAGAGGGGGAAAGAGAAAGGAGGGAGAGAGAAGGAGAGAGACAGACAGACAGACAGACAGAGGCAGAGAGACAGAGAGAGAGAGAGAGAGAGAGAGAGAGAGAGAGAGAGAGAGAGAGAGAGAGAGAGAGAGAGAGAGAGAGAGAGAGAGAAGAGACAGAGAGACACAGACATAGAGATTGAGAAAGAGAGACATATATAGAGAGGCAGAGAGATACACTTACAGAGAGAGATGGGGAGAGGGAGAGAGAAGAGAAGGGGAATAGGAGACAAAGACAGAGACACATAAAGAAACAGAGAGAGACAGAGAGAGATGTACATACATAGAGAAAGACAGACAGAGACAGAAACAGAGAGGGAGAGAGATGGGAAGGAAGAGATAAAGCTACAGACAACTTAGCCCTAAAAAATCATTTTCTCAGTTAATACCTCAACAAACCAAAGTATTACCACCACTACCATTATCATTATTTAAACTTATCATTTAGATGATCACCCTGCTGGCTTTTCCATTTCAGGTCATGGATGTTGATTACAAATCGTTTAAAAGATTGATAGCTTTGGCTAAATGGCATCAGTAAACACTTAGCCCAATACCTGGCTCGTAGTAGATTCTGTATAAATCCTTACTCCCTTCATTCCCCTTCCTTTTTCTTGCCTAGTTATTTAAAGTCAACAAGCTCTTTCGATGCCTTTCTTTCCTATTTCTATTAATTTCTAATTTTTCCCTTTATATTTATTCCATATATACAAATACACCTATATAATAACATATATATATAATATATATTTTCTGTACAACACAATATATTAATTAGTATTATAATAATACATATATTGATGTAACACATGCATATTCCACACCTGCATAATGTGTATATGCATATATACATTTGATACATACATACATATGCATAGTTATGTTTATGTAAAATACTTCCTGCCTCTCCATTCAAATGGAATCTCCTTGAGAGTAGGGACTGTTTTGTTCTTTGTATTTGGTCTCCCCCATTCCTAGCATGGCTCCTGAAACACTCAAAGTTCTTAATGTTAACTAGATGTCTTTCTTTCTTTCTTTCTTTCTTTCTTTCTTTCTTTCTTTCTTTCTTTCTTTCTTTCTTTCTTTCTTTCTTTCTTTCTTTCTTTCTTTCTTTCTTTTTTTCTCTCTCTTCCTTCCTTCCTTCCTTCCTTCCTTCCTTCCTTTCTCTCTCTCTTTCTCTCTCTCTCTTTCTCTCTCTCTTTCTCTTTCTTTCTTTCTTTCTTTCTTTCTTTCTTTCTTTCTTTCTTTCTTTCTTTCTTTATTTCTTTCTTTCTTTCTTTTTTTCTCTCTCTTCCTTCCTTCCTTCCTTCCTTCCTTCCTTCCTTCCTTCCTTCCTTCCTTCCTTCCTTCCTTCCTTCCTTTCTCTCTCTCTCTTTCTCTCTCTCTTTCTCTTTCTTTCTTTCTTTCTTTCTTTCTTTCTTTCTTTCTTTCTTTCTTTCTTTCTTTTTTTTTCTCTCTTCCTTCCTTCCTTCCTTCCTTCCTTCCTTCCTTCCTTCCTTCCTTCCTTCCTTCCTTCCTTCCTTCCTTCCTTCCTTCCTTCCTTCCTTCCTTCCTTTCTCTCTCTCTCTCTCTCTCTCTTTCTCTTTCTTCTTCTTCTTTCTTCTTCTTTCTTTCTTTTTTTCTTTCTTTCTTTCTTTCTTTCTTTTTTTCTCTCTCTTCCTTCTTCCTTCCTTCCTTCCTTTCTCTTTCTCTTTCTCTCTCTCTTTCTCTTTCTTTCTTTCTTTCTTCCTTCCTTCCTTTCTTTCTTTCTTTCTTTCTTTCTTTCTTTCTTTCTTTCTTTCTTTCTTTCTTTCTTTCTTTCTTTCTTTCTTTCTTTCTTTCTTTCTTTCTTTCTTTCTTTCTTTCTTTCTTTCTTTTTTTCTCTCTCTTCCTTCCTTCCTTCCTTCCTTTCTCTTTCTCTCTCTTTCTCTCTCTCTTTCTTTCTTTCTTTCTTTCTTTCTTTCTTTCTCTATCTATCTATCTATCTATTTATTAACGAGATTTCTTCAAATGGTTAGTGGAGTTCTGCCAGGCAGTGGGGGAGAAGAATATTCTGTGCTCAGTCTCTTCATTTTGCCAGGAGAAAACAGGGAAGGGAAGACCATCATTGTAAGGGGCTACAACAAGTAGCAGAAGGGAAGTTGGCCTGTGGCCCCCAGACTCCTGAGTCAATGCTCTGGGTCCATTGCCTGCCCCAAGGTCGTCCATCTATTTCCTTCCCCAAGCTTCCTGTATTTTCCAGTAACAGAGTATTCCTTCCATTTCTCCAATGTTCTCTGATTGAAAGACTCAATATAAATGCAAAATATCAGGCACTGTGTCTACAGTTTGCATAATGATTTCTGACAGAAATTTCAGGTTGGAAGATTGAAAGATATGACAGAAGAGTTTAGAGGGAATAGGCTCAATTTGGGGGAAAAGGAAAATAGAAATAAAAACAGAGAAATAACCCAATAAAATAAAGTGTTTTTCTAAAATTGTTCCCCTTAATTTCACATGTGATCAAGTGTGAAATTCCATCTACTGGAGCTCTGTCCTTACTTCAAGTCTTCCCAGCTTGGCCCACAGCAGATGGGAAGACTTTCTTTTATATTCTCAAGGAAAATCCAGTTATGAGTATGGACAGTTGTATAGCATGTTCATAAATGGCCGTATATGCTTTCATTGTCTCATTTAAGTATCATAACCTCCCTGGAAAAGTAAGATAAGGACTATTGTGCCCATTTCACAGAGGAGAAGCCAGGGGTTTATCCAAGGTCAAAAGACTACACCTGGTGACAGTGCTCAGGTCACAGGACTGTCCAGAGGCACTGTGGTTTCTTATACAAACATTGTAGAAGAATTAGAAGATATGGGTTCCAATTCTGCTTCTTCTCTTTATCAATGGTGTGACTTTGGGAAAGTCATTTACCCTCCTCTCTGCCTCAGTTTTCTAGTCTATAAAACAAAGGTTTTGGATTAAATGATTAAGGTCATTTTTTTAGTTCACAATCAATGATCTTATGAGTCCCCACATAAATAATGTCAATAAGTACAAAGTTTTTTTTAAGGGGGGGGGGTAGAGAAACAGAACTTCTTTTCTAAATGCTCAAATTTCCTAATATTTTTCAGCAAGAAATCATTTCCCATTTCCCCCGATGGTTTTCAGCCTAACCCTTCACTCACTTCAGCTATGTCTAGTGGCTCAATGTCCATGCCTTCAGGAACCATGAGATTTCTCATTGCAAATTGCTCAATTCCTTTACATATCTGAAGGCTGTAGACTCTATTGCATTTAGAAAGATCATGGAGCAAAAGGGTACCATACACTCTGGCAGAGCTGGGTGCAAACTGTGCTTCAGATAATTGCTGTGTTGCCTTGGACAAGGCATGTCATTTCTCTGAGTCTCAGCATCCTCATCTGTAACATGAGTGGGTTGGTTTCCATGGTCCCTGAAATCCTTTGCAACCCTAAGATTTGGTACCCAACTTCATCCTCCTCCAACGGGAGATGTGACTGCTTTTCTCTTTAATGCTATCATTCAGCAAGAGTTACAAGGTCACTAAGTTGTCTGCTTTCTGGAGGGTGCCATACACTAAATGTTTTGCAATTTTCCAGAGCTACAGATCAGAGTTTTCCTCCTATGACAAATGTCCTACAACAGGATAGTTATCAGTAGAATGGAGGTGATGCTGTGGGGTAGGAGACGGAGGGCAGGGCATTGACAATATGATCCAGCAGTAGATTATGTGAGGAACTTATCCTGCTTTACCATCCAGAAACTTTTTTTTTTTTTCCTTTCACCAATTGTTCTAGCAACTAGGTGATAAGTTTGGCAATTTCTGTATTTATGAAAGATAGCAAATCCTGCTCAGATCCTCTGAATTTGGTGCCCTAGGGTGCTTGAGTTATACCTCTACAATTCTCAGTCTCTGTCTCGGGAATATCACAGTGCAAGTACTGAGACATTCCACACAATGGCTTTTCACTGAGGACGGAAGGGGATTGAGATGCTATTCTCTCTATCCATGTCAGACCAAAAATCAATACTGACAGATCTTAAGTCTATATACATAAGACTATTAATAATCTCCTGAAAGGTATTAGCTGAGGGCATTTACAGATGGTAGCACTGTGATGATGATCCTTGTCAATGATCCAAGGTCTTGAACTTCAGCCATTCACGGAACAGAGGAATTAATTGGAAGCAGCTCATGCTTCCCCCTCCAGTGCTCTTACACAATGTCCCCTTGTTTTTTATTTGAAATGAAGGGAAGGAAAAAGGGAATACAAATTTATACAGTCCCCTCTATGTGCCAGAGCCTGTGCTAAGTGCTCTACTGTTAGGTTCTTATAAAGTGCTAATGAGATAATGAGATATTGGGTTTTTACTAAGTGCTAAGTCAGTACTTGACAATTTTCTAGTTCCAGCCTTTCCTGGTAGTTTGACTTGTGAATTCCTGGAGAAGAGCTTGTATGCTTGGGAGGAGCAAGCTCATTGGTTGAAGTGGTTCTTCCCAGAAGCCCTTGCATTATACCACACCCATTCTCTGGGAGGATAAAGAGGGAGCTCGGGAGGAAAAAAGTCAATCTCTGCTCTACACCAGGCTTGACACGGCTCTCTGCAGCAAGGGAAGTCACTTCTCTGGACGATAGTTAATGGCAACTGTCTGGAGACAACGGTTCTCTACAGGAAGAAGAATCTGTCCGAGAGATTTGAGTTGACACAGCAGATCTCCTCCCAGAGAGCGATCAGTAGCTTCTGGAGACGACAGCACATTACACTCTACAAACATGATCTCATTGGATTCTCACAACAATCCTATGATGCATGTGCTGTTATTCCCATTTTAGAATTGGAGTAGGAGAGCTAAAGTAAACTGAGGCAAGCAAGGTTTAAGGGGACTTGTTGAGGGTTTCATACTTAGTAAACATCTGAGTTCAGATTTGAACTCAGGTCCTCCTTACTCCAGTCTCAGTGGCCTATCTTCTGCCATCAGCTTCCCAGAGAAAATCAGAGCAAATACAAAATAGAAAAATAGGCAGATACTAGTAATGGGATCAGTAAAACCTCCATTGATATGCATTACTTAGAGATGCTGTCCTCCTGTCCAAGTAAAATATAAGTTCTTTGAGGTCGGGGCTGTTGGATTTCTGTCATTGTATCCCCAGCACCTAGTAGAGGATCTGGAACAGAGGAGGCACTTAATAAATGCCTGTTGATTAAATTAATTTACTTTTGTTTAAAAGGGTTCTAGAAATAATATTGTCATCTCTCTTCTTGCCTAACATTGTCAGTTCTTCTATCCCTGCTATTCTAGTGAAAATATTTTCTCCAGTGACTTGAGTCACTTTCCCATAGCTACATCAAATGTTGTTTTCCCAGTTGTCATTCTCTTTGATGACTTCCCTATAGCATTCTACATAGTTGACCATGACTGTCACTTAAAATGCTTCCAATCACTACAAGAAATGATACTGCTCTGGCTCTTTAACTAATCTCTCTTTTCTCCTCTATTTCTTTTTTTAATTAAAGCTTTTTATTTTGAAAATAAACACATGGATAATTTTCAGCATTCAACCTAACAAAATCCTGTGTTCTGAATTTGTTTTCCCTTCTGTCCCTCTACTCCTCCCCATAGACAGTAAGAAAACCAATATATGTTACAATATATGTTAAACGTGCAATTCTTCTATACATATGTCCACAAATATCATGTTGCGTAAGAAAAAAACAGATCAAAGGGGTAGCTAGGTAGCACAGTGTATGGAGCACCAGCTCTGAAGTAAGGAGGACCTGAGTTCAAATCTAGTCTCAGACACTTAACACTTCCTGGATGTGTTACTCTGGGCAAGTCACTTAACCCCAATTGCCTTAGCAAAAAAAGAAAGAGAAGGAGGAGGAGAAGAAGAAAAACTACCAAAAAAAGGGAAAAAAAATGAGAAAGAAAACAAAATGCAAAAACCATCTGGGTGTAGATGGCTCTTTCCATCACAAGTCTATTGGAACTGGACTGAATCATCTCATTGTTGAAAAGAGCTATGTCCATTAGAATTGATCATGATATTGATCATGCTGTTGCCACATACAATGATTTCCTGGTACTATTCACTTCACTTAGCACAGTTCATCTAAATCTCTCCAGGTCTTTCTGAAATCATCCTGCTGGTCATTTCTTATAGAGCAATAATACTCCATAACTTTCATATATCATAAATTATTCAGCCATTCCCCAACTGATGGGCATCCACTCAGTTTCCAATTTCTTGCCACTACCAAAAGGGCTGCCACAAACATTTTTGCACATGTGGGTCCCTTTCTCTCCTTTAAGATCTCTTTTCTCCTCTATTTCTGTCCTATCACTGTACCTCCCCTACACTCCACTCCCTAAATGAGAGCATACAAGGACCTGCCCTCCCCTATTTTACAGGGTGATCTAATCTCCATATTTGGAGATAAGGTGGGCATGATGATTTTCAGCAGAGATGTGCCAGGTGCAGAATTTTGAACTGCCCCCAGATCCTCCTACTTTCTTTGGTTCTCTCTTAGATACCTTGTAACTATGAATCATGCTGTTCCTCCCTTGGTAATATTGTTTTTGACAATTGATATTTTCTTATTGTTTGAATATAGAATAGCCTTTCCTCTCCCATCTAGCTCCAGTCCATGGGAACACACCCAAATGAATCATAGGATTGAGGGGGTATTTTCTAACCTAGACAGGGAGTAGAGCTTTCTTAATCCAGAAATGTGGTCCCCAAAGAGTCATGGCCAAAACAAGGGGCAAGATTGGGCTTTCCCCTTGTTTCAAATTAATTACTTCCACTAGGGTAAGGAAGGAATCAAACATTTAATGATAGGCATTCTCAAATAGAAAGTGAAACAGAAGAGATAATTATAATTCCTATTATTATTGTACAAATATTGAATATATTGTATTGAGTTAACAATCCTTGATATTGAAAGCTTTTGTTTCAGTTGGGTGAGACATGTCATGTAACTTGAAAGAGTTAAACACATTTTTAAAAAGGGATACATAGATAATAGCAAATCAATGAGACTGACAATGATCCTTTGAGGGAGAAAAAATTAATCATACCTCGTGTGGGATAGAGAAGGGAAGAACTTGGAAAGACTCGACAAAATGGAGGAATGGATGGGTGACAACTTCTTACTCTGAAATGATGTTCCCTTGTACTGTAGTGTCTGCAAGCCCTGCCAGGCCAGTCAGCCGAGTGAATGGCACATGTTGCCCCAGGGTGATGAGCAAAATGAAAAGCTTATTTACTGGGAAGGACATGTCTAAAAAGAGTAAGGTACCTCAGGAATAAAAATACCGAGACTTTAAAACAGAAAGGGGAAAACAAAAAAGGAAGACCTTCAGATTTGAAAGGGTCATGAAGGATGATTTGGAAAATAATGCTTTGAGCTTTGTTTGGATTTTTTTTTTAGGGGACCTCAATTATAAGTGATTATTTTTCAGAGTATATTTTGCCTAGAAGGAACATCCTTTGCTACACATTTATCAAAGACTCAGATGGCAATCAAAGATCTTTTGTGGTGACTATTTGGGGTGAGTTGGGGGACTGTTATTTTATTCTGGGTGAAAACCATTTCAACACTGAGAGTACAAAGAGAAAGAAAGAAGCCTCGGGAAATGTTATTGCCCACAAACCATGAAGAATATTTTTAAAAGGGAAAAAAAAAAAGATTTCAATTTCACAACCAATTAAACTTCTAGGAAAAAAAAAAAAAACTATTGGCAACCAATTAGGAGAGGATGTCCTGGCCTCTGCCATTATTCTGGTAAAATCTAGAGAAGAGACAGGTTGTGGAGTTTCTGGGCAGCTAATATATACTTTTTTAGTTTCAGCCTGATAGCCCACATCCACATGCAAATATTTTACCTGAAGGGATGAGAAGGACCTGGTCTTCCAGACTAATTAAACTCAGCATTCTATTCATTACCTACCCAGCTGCCTTTAAGGGGATATGTGCATGTATGTATACATGTATGTGTATATATTCTTGGAAAAGTATAGAGTAATCTGCACATGCAAAGATTATTGTATGCAAATATGTTTTATTTTTGGTTTTATCACAGAATCATGGGATACTAGCTATGGAAAAGATCCCAAAGGCAGAGTCCTAAGTAGCAATCATCTGGTATCTAGAGGAAACAGCAGCTCACAGTCAAAGGAGGTGAGCGGCTGCAATCTTTGGGAGATAACTTGAACCTCAGAAAGCAAGGACCTATGGAAGGAGATACTCCATACACCCCAATCTGGATGATTCCATTGTGATGGCATACATCTAGGGATATTACTAGAGAGAAAGCATTCAGGGCAGAACAGGAAGGTACCTGGCAGAAGAGAAGGGAGGGATGGAGAAATAGAGACAAAGGAAGCTCTAAAGATGAAGAGACTGGGAAAAACAGAAATAGACACACACAGAGAAATTGGAAATTAGATTTCTATTTTATCTAATTATTCTTGCTAATTTGAAGAATAATATTGTAGAGTAAATAGAAATCTGGCCTTGAAAGCAGGAAGAAATGGTTCAGGTTCTTTTTCTTTTTTTTCCCTGAGGCTGGGGTTAAGTGACTTGCCCAGGGTCACACAGCTAGGAAGTGTTAAGTGTCTGAGATCACATTTGAACTCGCGTCCTCCTGAATTCAAGGCTGGTGCTCTATCCACTGCGCCACCTAGCTGCCCCCCCCTTTTTAAAACAATTACTGGCTGCATGAAAACGGTAAAGTTATTAAATGTCTCCTACTCTAGGCTAAAGTCCTTATTTTTTGCTAGTTTATTATTAAGTTCAATTGTTTCTACCTGCTGAAATGTCCTGTTAGAACCCTCAAAAGTTCAATGACCCAAAGCATCCATTCCCCATCATCAAAACTTAGCTATGACTCTGCTCATCTTTTGCAATCTGTACCTAACCAAAGAGAACCTTTCTGTTGAGAGGGACTTTTATTGGCCATAGCTCCAAGTTATGGCCCTCAGCAAGGAACTAGCTTGTGTCCATTGATATTTCCTAAGCATTATGACCCACAACATTACAGCTTTGAGATAGAAGACCAGGGTTAGGTATGGCCATGGAACAAAATAAAGTTTACTGCACTGTGTAGGACTGAACCCCACTCTTCAGCCCCATTAATCCTATGTCATTAACTACTGAACTGAAATGGAACTGCCAAGGAAAAGAAAAAAGTACAGAAATCAGGGCATCATCCAAGCATCGAGGATGGAACACTGGCTCTGAAATTAGAAAAACTCAATTCAAATCCTGGTTCTTCCATATCCTACCTGGATGACTTTGGATAAGTCACTTCAATTACTTTGTAACTCAGTTTACTTAGTGTAAGAAAAGGTTGGACTAGCTAATATTTAACATTCCTTCTAACTCCAGAAATTTAATTGCTACGGTAAAGTTGAACATCAACTATATTTCTTAGCCAGTCACATGATCCTCAGGGAACAGGAGGTTCTGATGATGGCTTTAGAGTTAGGTCCCATATTCTTGGGGTGGCACCTAATCTTGGCAGTGCTGGAAGATGAAGCTAAAATGAGGAGGGTAGGTACAAAGAATATCACAGGAAGCATAAGGTAAGCCATTATCCTTACACTAAACAGTATCATACCATCACATCACTAACCACCTCAGTTCATCTGGTCTCTGCCAATCTTATCGCCTAGACTTTTCCTATTATATTTCCTAGGCAGGACTTAATACAATGGTTAAAGTAAAAACTTCCCTTTAAGATCAAGTGAGAAGCAGCTGTATTTTTTCAAAACATCTTTTGAAAGAAAAGAAAAATCTATGCAAAAATCATTTCCCCCCCTCTCATCAATAGCATAGATTACAATGACATGTGTACTTTTCCTAGTTTGGTGATGCAAAGGGAGAGATTCATTGGAGAAGAAAGGGGAAAATAGGGAACTGCCTTTCTGTCCCAGCTGCAGTACCAAATCTCAATTTATTTTCATTCTAGAAGAAAAGGTGGCATTTTTTTTAGTTCAATGAAGATCATAGAAGAATGAGTCTTTGAATCAGAAAGAAGAGGAGTAAAAGAAGGAGCAGAGGGGAAGTAAAAGGGAGAAAAGAAGAGATAAAAATAAAGATATTAATGTACATCCAGGAAAATAAAAACTGTAAGTCATATTGGAGCACTGGATGAAAGCAGAACTAATAAATACTTTGTTCACCATAACATAAGGCTGTTGGGGGAAAACTCTTGGCTGTGTATATTGAGAAATTTATTGGTATATGGAAATAAAATGTTTTAGATATAGTAACCAGTTAAAACATAGACAGAGAGAGACACACAGAGATCAGAAAGACAAATAAAGTGATAGAGGTAAATAAATTAGACAGACAGAAGACAGACGACAGATATAGACATAGATATAGATATTCAACACTAATACGATCACCCTAAAAAAGCTATAAGAAGATTAGCATTTTTATCAAAATGGAAAAAAGTGATTGATTAGCATTTTTATCACACATGATAAAACCATAAAAATTTCCAAGAATACTTTTGGGGGAAAAAAGATATCAGAGCAATGTGAAGGCTGACTTGAGCTATATAGTGGATTGCCTAACGTAACTGAAAGTAGTTTGTCCTTGGATGGTATCCATGGAGCATATAAGACTCTTGACTAGAATCAAAGGTACTCCATGGACATATCTACATGAACCCAAGAAATGATATGTTACCAAATAGCCATTGAACAAATGAATGAATTGTGAGGATTTGTTTAAGGAAATGGCGGCATTTCAGATGACAATTCAAGACCAAGCTATTAACACTAAAATGTTCACATAAGTTACCTGTCCTTAAAGATTTTAGATTTAGAATAGAACTAAGAGCACATCATATAAAGCAACAACAAGATTATATGATGATTAGTTCTGATGCACATGGCTCTTTTCAATAGTGAGATAATTCAGGTGAGTTCCAATGTTGTTTGCATGCATTTTGTTTTCTTTCTAATTTTTTTTTTCTTTTTGATCTGATTTTTCTTGTGCAGAATGATAATTATGGAAATATATATATATATATATATATATACATATATATATATATATATATATATATATATATATATATATATATATATATACATAAGAATTGCACATGTTTTACACATATTGAATTATTTGCCATCTGGGGATGAGGTGAGGGGAAAGAAGAGTGAAAAAAAAATTGGAACACAGGTTTTGCAAGGATGAATGTTAAAAACTATTTATGCATGTTATTTGAAAATAAAAACCTTTGTAAAATAAAAAAAAAAAAGATCCTGGATTTAATGGTCAATTAAGACTATACAAGAAAAAGATACACTCTTGTAATAAATCACTGTAGTGCCTGAAACATGGTACGTACTTAATAAATGTATATTGATTGACTGCAGTCTATAAAATATAGAACCTATTGAATGCCTAGCTAGACATTACCTTTTCGCTTGAGTTGTATATTAGAATCTCACTATCTTCCATAAGCCAAGGACAAATACCTATACTGCTAATAGAGAAATCTAACTATCCTTGAGAATGTTACAAATAAATTCTATTAGAATATCACAGAATGGTGCTCATAATTGTCCAGAATTTTCTTCAGTTATAAAAAGTACTCATTTTTTGACCTATGTGATATTTAATAAAATGTTATATATTAAAGAGTAATGTTGGGATCTTTCCTATGACCATTTCATCTATATTCTGTTGCAAATGATGAGGATGATATGAATAATAATATGAATATTTACATTAATGTTAACAAAAAAAAATAACAGTTGACATTTGAGTACTGGTTGAAAGTTCCCCAAATCCTGTATATGTATTGCCTCCCTTGAGTCTCACACAACAAACACAGTGAAGTAATTCTTACAAATATTTCAAGAATGGTCATACTTATTTTTGGGATAAATCTCAAGAGAGATTAGACATATTGCCCAACATCCCATAAGGTTGATTCAAATACAAGCCTTTGTCTCTATATTTATTTTTGCTTACACCACTTTTTTGCTTGTTTTCTTGCATACTTGGAATATTCGTCTTTTCTGCTTATATTTGCCTCTCTTGTCCCCAAATTTTGTGATTTTATTCATTTCTTTTTGAAATTATTCATTTCCTTTTCTAGATTAAAAAAGGTATCTATTTTACTCCTCATTTCTGTCTTTATTCTTCTAACAATTTAATCAAATACTTCAAAAATCTTCCCTCTCCTCTCTTCCAATTTCAGTCATTTTATTTTATTTTCAAGAACTTTTTCCTTTGGTTGAGTTTCATTATTTCTGTTCCTCTTGGGCCTATGACCTTCTTTGTTCTCTTTGTGACCTCTATGAGGTCATCATTTTTGTAAGTACCAGACTTTGAGTCCCTCTTCTTTCAATTTCTGTTATTAACTTTGCAGAGTTCCCTATTCTATCTAATTTTTTTTGCTTGGTTTTGTTGTTTTTCCTCCCGCCTCATTTTCAGCAATATCATCAAATGAATGGAACAATGTAAAAATACAAGATTTCATGGTAGCTTTTGTTGTTTCAAATAATGAGATTCAGCTTGGCTCCCTTCCTGACCTTAAACAAGGCCATCCTCAAAGGCTGACCACTCCCAGATCACCAGTACCAAAATCACCACTTTAGGAACCAGCTCTACTGAAGATCTGGCATATCCCTTGCACAGGATACTGTGCATGAGATCCTATAATCTTTGATGACTCCCAGAAGTAGGGATTCTTCTCTTCATCATTCTACTAAAGATCATCCATCTTCCTGACTCGAAAGCCAACTTACTATGATACTACCATGATGCCAGAATTCAGAATCCAAAAACTTTATTATATTAAAGTGAACAAATGGGTATATGCTAATCCCAATAGTTCATAGCTCTATAATTCCATCAACATGGATACACCGTCTCTGAATACAGAGTGAGATCCTCTATGGTTTAGCAAAAGTGCCAAAGTGAAAGAACAGATTCTTCCTTCCTCTACTCCTAATCTGGGGATGAGTTTCTCTGAGTTCAGTTAGAGGAGTCTGATGACAAATCATCTGGGGGGTATAGATATTACTGGTGATTAGCTATTGGGTATCTTGTTATACACTTCCCAGAGATGTCCCAGAGATGTCCAGCCTTTATCCTCATGTAAAGTTTATTATGTACAAAGATTCTTGATTTGCTCAAATGGCCTCAGATTTTCTCACCCTCCTCCCAAAAAATAAACAGCAGCATGAACCTTGCTGAAAGTTATAGTTTAATCCCAATCCTGATGATCAGACCCTTGGGAAAAGGAAATTAATCAAATTGAATGTTGGAATGATACTACTCCAGATAGATTTCCATCTATTTTGTTTCTGTCACTCCCTTATATTCCAACCAAGAAAGAGTATTCAGCAGCTCTACTTCAAGTTCCTTCCCCTCACCTGACTTCAGATCTTACCCTCAGCTTCATCGATGGGAAAGATGAGTGTCTAGGTCAGAACCGTGACTTAATGGAGCCCTGCAGCTGTATTCTTGCAGAGATGGATTTCCTTTTTAGATCCCTGATTTGCAGCATTCACTTGGGGAGCTGATTTCCATTTCTCAGCTTTATTATAAATAGCTACCCCAAACATCTACCATCAAAGAATGAAAAGTCCTGACAGCATCAAATTGTATTCAATGTGCTGTCATTTATAGGCACCATCCCAGAACATTGAGTCAGGCAGCGTCCACCCTCCACGGCAATTCGCAGCTCTGTATGGCCTCTGTTTTTAATTAGAACAGAAACTTAGGAAGAGTCTCCATGGGAGCCACCGTACAATAGTGATCAAGAGAGCATTGGCTTAGGGGACCAGCACCGAATAATGACCATGGATCCTGCTAACAACGTCACAAAGGGTAGGAAGAAACAATCCTTTTGTTGGAGTTCCCAAGAATTATTTTGTCGGTTTCTCTGCCCAATTGCTGTTACAAGATAATTACTAATTCCTTAGTGGTCAAATGGCCCATTTCTATCCTGACTAAATTCTTGTCTCAGAGCTTTACCTTTCCCAGTAGCATTCTAAAGATCCATCAGGCAAGAGCTGAGAGAACCTCAAGAAACAGGGCAGCACAAGGAATGGGACACACTTCCCCAACTATTAAGCCCCTGATTTTCTGATTTGTTTTCACGGAGAGAGTCATTGTCACTGGGAAGAGAGAGTGTAATGTACTAGCTGGATAGCTGGGCCAGAGGATTTCAGTTAGGCTTCTAGCTTTGAGTTGACTTTCTAGAGTTCAGAACAAGACATTAGATCTTTTACATCCATAAAAACAGAGATGATGATACCCATTATACTTACCTCACCACCAAGCTCCTATCTTTCTGGTCAGCTTCCTCATTATTCCCCTACACCCCTTCTATGATCTGGCCTTCTCCACGTATTTGACCTACTTTTACAAAGGACAGTCTATAGAGAAAATAGTTTTTGGGTTTTTTTTTGTTTTTTTTTGTTTGTTTTGTTTTTTTGTTTTTTGTTTTTTGTTTTTTTTTGCATTGGCTCTCATCCATAACTGCAATCCACTCTCTCCTTACCTCTCCAGTTGCCCTAATAACTGGCTTACTCTAAGGCACAGCTCAAATGCTACCTAATGTGAAAGTTTTCTTGTTTTCTCTCTCCCACTCCTCTCTGACATGTTAGTTTGTTCCTTAACAAAATTGAATTGCATTCATATTGCACATATTCTGAAAATATATGTGTGGCTATATGTAGATAGTAACACACACACACACACACACACACACACACACACACACACAAGTACTTCCTTGATTAGAATAAGAAGCTCCTGGAACGCTGAAACTGTTTTTATTCTTCTTCATGTCATTAGTGACTAGTAGAGTGCTATTAATAGGGCAGGTGTTTAATAAATGCTTATTGACTGACTGATCAGTGGGAGACTGTGTTGTTTTGCATACAAACTGAATAAATAAAATCACTACAAAATTTTCAGATTTTCTACTGCATTAGAATATGTTCCCTCAGAACAGAAACCATTACATCATTTAGTAATCCTTGAGGACTTTTACACTGTTCTCTCTCTCTCTCTCTCTCTCTCTCTCTCTCTCTCTCTCTCTCTCTCTCTCTCTCTCTCTCTCTCTCTCTTTCTCTCTGTGTGTGTGTGTGTGTGTGTATTTCTCTCTCTCTCTGTTTCTATCTCTCTGCCTCTCTGTCCCTCTCTCTCCTTTCTGTCTCTTTGTGTCTCTGTGTCCTCTCTGTGTGTGTGTCCTGTCTCTGTTTATATATACACACACACACACACATATATATATATATATCATATGCCCATATATATGTACACATATACATATATATTTAGAAAAGATATGTAGAAAACAAATGCATATATAATATGTGTGTGTATTCACTTGGAATATCCTTCTACTCTAGAGAATATATTGCATCCTAAAGAAGTGATCTTTGTCCCTTTCCATACAGTAGGGATTTAATAAATGTCCTCTGAATGGGATTGAAATGAATTTTTATCAGTGCCTCATACCATATTTGGACTACACTCAAGATTCCCAAGCCCTAAATGAACAGAACCAGAAGATCGCTGTACACTTCAATACTGTATGAGGATGTATTCTGATGGAAGTGGATATCTTCAACATAAAGAAGATCCAACTCACTTCCAGCTGATCAATGATGGACAGAAACAACTACACCCAGAGAAGGAACACTGGGAAGCGAATGTGAACTGTTAGCACTACTGTCTATCTACCCAGGGTACTTATACCTTCGGAATCCAATACTTAACATGCAACAAGAAAATTGGATTTACACACATATATTGTATCTAGGTTATATTGTAACACATGTAATATGTATGGGATTTTCTGTCATCTAGGGGAGGGAGTAGAGGGAGGGAGGGGAAAATTTGGAAAAATGAATACAAGGGATAATGTTATAAAAAATTACTCATGAATATATACTGTCAAAAATTTATATTAAAAAAAAGATTCCCAAGCCCTTTTACCCCCATTTCTATCTGACTTTTATAACAGAATGAAATGACCAATTTAAATAATATCATTGCCCCATATTATATGTAAGTAAAGAGAGGTCCAGAAAAGCTTTTGCCTGTCCAAGGTAGAGCCCGGGGAAAGGAGTAAAAATCACCCCAGAGTTTAATGTAGGTATTCCAAAGCCTATACAGCCCTCTTTCTACTGTACCGCAAATCTCTAAAATCTTCCAATTGTGATCTGAACTTAAATCTAGGGATTAAGGATTATGAAAAAGTTCTTACTACTAGAAAACATTTAAATGCTTTACTGTCATAAAAATGAAAAAAGATAAAACTCATCCAATAGACATAATATATATATATATATAGACATATATATATATATATAATTTTTTCTCTTTTCAAAGACTTCATTGTAAATAATAGAGATGAATCAAGCAGTGTTTCTTATAAAACTTTGCAATGTCCATATATATGCGCATGTACATGTATATGTACATGCATGTGTACATACAGACTCTCTTTCTCTCTCTCTTTCTCTCTGTCTCTCTCTCTCTCATCCTATAACAAGATTTCCCTAAAGATATGTGTTTCATGCAAAGGCTGGATGACCAGTGGTGACTCAGGCAAGCTTATAGTAATGCTCTTATTCAGAACCAGGTTTTTACAAGTTCCCTCTCACCTCTGAGATGGGATAAATATTTAAAATAATTGCAAATTGCCCCTCAGGGTCATTTTCAGAAACACAATAGTTTTTTGTTAGAGAGAAGGGGCAAAGATTCAAAGCAGTTAAACAAAAAAATGTGATTCCTGTCCTTAAGGACCCCATTCTCTTCTCTAATACATAAGAAGTAAAACTGGCTAATAATTGCCTATCAATGAACCATTATTCTGAAATGTAAAGATGAGTCCCCTGCCGGAGATGACACGAAAGGAAAAACTACTTTGTTGACAGAATATTTCTAGGGAAACAATATGATTGTGGATTTGCTTCCATCTTTATGGCAATATAATGGTTAGAAAATGATTTCTGGGCTTTGTTAAGAATCATTTTGATTTCTTTGAATTTAATTAAAAGATTGGTCAGAGTGGGGCCTTAGCACCATACTTCTATCAATCAAATGGGAACAGACTAATAGGCTCTAAATGAATAAAAACAAATCCTCCTAAAACACTTCATAAAAACAAACATCTTTTACCAAGAAAAATATTGAGTATAAAGAAAAGACAAAAAAAGAAGTCAGATCCCAGAAGATGGGGAATGGCTCATTTTTTGCCTCCATGTCCCCAGTGGCTAACACAGTACTGGGTATACAGTAGGCACTCAACCAGTGCTAAGAGAATTGTCCTCATGAGTGAGTTTCTATCTTTGTTCTTAGAATATATTCAGCAAGGAATATTAAATAATTTTCAAGAGGAAGAATACATTCTAGGAATAAATTCAAGAGGGGTTAATATAACATGAAGAATACATGCATGTATGTATACGTGTGCAGTACATGTGTGTGCGTATGCATGCACACATCTGTGCACGTGTGTGTGTTAGAGTATGTGATGGTGGCAACATAGGCCTTGAGAGGCAGGAATTGAGCAGCTGCCAGCAGCACATTCAATTTCAGCACTAATTGTAGAATTTTTTTATAGGGAATGTACATGGAATCAAGGCTGAGAGGGACTAAAGAGATCATCCGGTCTAGTCTCCCTTGGTTTATAAAGGAGAAAAACTGATGGTCAGAGAAGTCCACAAGTGACCAAAAGCAGAGGGAGCCTGAGTTTTTCACTCAGGGACTTCTCATCAGTTTTCCTGACAACCCTTTATATAGACCATGTGAACTTTCCTCTATAGACAGTTTCCTAACCAAAGTCATCATCATTTCCACAGAGAAGTGGGAGACACTGCTGAGGTCACAGACTGGGACTCTCTAGTTTTACAAGTAAAGAAAATGTGACTCAGAGAGGTGACTCAGTTTTGCCTGAATTTTTTGAATTTTACATTTACCTTTAATTGGTGTGTGTGTGTGCCTATATGAATTTGTGTGTATGTGCACATGTTGTGTGTGTGTATGTACACGTTGTGTGCATGTGTACATATTTAACTCCTGGATTTTTTGATCTGAAAAACCTGAGTCCCCAAACTAAAACTTTGCCACATATTATTTGAGGAATTTTAGGCAAATCACCAGTTTCAATTTCTCATCTATAAAATCAGGAGATTGGAATATAAACACAGCATTGATCTTGGAGTCTCAGGAAAATCCAGATTGAAATCCTCCTGCAGACACTTACTTGATGTGATGTTACCTCTCTAGGACTCAGTTTCCTCATCTGTAAAGTAAGGAATCTATGACTTCTCACATCCCCTTCAGCTCTGATCCTATGATTCTAAAATCCCACTCAAGTGCAACATGAAAACTGCTTTAGCACTGGCTAATTTTTTTTTTTAAAATCTGGAGAATAAAAACTTCTGCAAAGAGAAACTTTAGACAAATTGTGGTGAAGATCTATTTCTCCATAAACTCAGCTCCTCAGTTCACCCTTATTGACACTCATTAGGCTAAGAGGCAGCAAGCCACCTGGAGCTGATCACCAGGCAGTAATGCACCAGTGAAGCCTTCTGACTTGTGCAGCCAATAAGGGACACAATCAGCGCTAATGCAATCTGCTTGGTGCATTATTAACACCCTCTAGTGCATTCTTAATGAAGCAGAGGTTGGGGGGAAATCAATAGAGGCTGCTTTTCTTCTCTGGCCTGCCAGTCACATCTTGGGGCTCTGGTGCTTAGGAGCTAAGCTTTTGATGAAGAAAATGGCTCTTGAGACTTCACAAGTCTCATTTATGCCCTGCTTCTCCCTTTCTTTGTCACACATCCAGCTCATTTTTTTTTCCAAAATGAGGTGTTAAAGCAAGGAATTTATTGTTTTGGGGTATTTAGTGCAGATGGGAACTTGCTAATGGCCACTAGTTTACCAGGGACACTGTTGTTGACTATTTTTTCTCCTGTCAGCTTCATCTATCTGATGTCACTGGGTACTTCACTAGAGAGAAAGAGATCTATAGAACAACTTGATCAAATGTGGATGAAAACAAAAATTGTCCATTAAAGGCAATTCAATTCAATAAACATTTATTCGTGAAGAGCAATATGGCACAAACATTGAAAACAAAACAATTCTTGCTCTGGACAAATTTACTCTCCTGGAGACCGGAGGTCACTGATAAATCTTGTTCACAAGTAAGAAAATAAAAAAGTATTTCAAAAGGAATAAGGAATGGTTTCAAAATCACAGAAAGTGTGACCAATGGACTGAGGGGCAAGACACATAGGGTCATACAATTAGAGTAAGAAAGGACCTCAAAAATAATCTAGTCTAAACCATTTATTTGACAGATGAGGAAACTGAGACCCAGATAATAAAAGGGACTTTTTCCAATGTCAGAAAAAGTATTAAGTAGACACGTCAAGGTCTACTTAGAAATGAGCTGGATGTGTGACAAAGAAAGGGAGAACCAGGGCATAGATTCCTCTTGAATCTAGGAATCTTTTCCCATTGTGCCATAGTATGCTATGTTCTTTTCAATTATCTATTTTCACTTTGGTCAAGGGAGTCACTTATGAAAACATCGCTAAGGTCATCATTCTTTCCAGTGTTCTTTTCTGAGCTCAGAATTCAACAAAAATGCAATCATGGGTCATTTTTTTTCTTAGTTCTAGTCTCCAAAAGAAACAAACATCCTAAAAACATAAGAAATGCTTATGTATAGAACTATTTATGAGAAGGTTCTTTAAAGCAAACAAACAAACAAAAATGAATGTGATTGTGTTCATTTGTTTGTTGTTGGATGGTAGTATTCAGAGTGCTAATAAACTCGAGGAGCAAAATCGAATTTGAAAGCATTGCTGCTCTCATGGAGGGGGAACAAGCCCTTCTCACTCAGCACCTGGAATCTTAAAACCCAGAAAACTGAGAGAGAGAAATGACAAAACTCCCACATGTTTCTATGGCAACAGAGTATTCATGGGGAAACTATGGAAGAAGTAAAAAGGAGGAAAAAACCACTTCAATATTACCTCCCACAACCACTCACTCACATAACTGAAAAGAAGCACACACAACAGCGTCATACCAAGGAGAGGACAAAAGCTAGTATTTAGTATGGAGATGATGCTATTAGAAAGGTTACCCTGCAACTTTTCAAACACCCTTCCTGGTAAAGATGCAGCAACACAATGGATTGTGACTAAGAAAAAACACTTCAGGAAAGTCTTGGAAAAGCCTAGAATTTGACTCAAATCAACCTATAAATTCCAGAGGCATCTGGAACATTTTTCTTGACACTTGAGCCTGAGAAATTAATATGGAAATTGCTACTTCTCATTTTCATGTGTATCATTTATCTGAATCAATGGAATGTAAGCTCCTTAGGGGCAGGGTCCTTGTTATTTTATATAAATATATATATAATGTGTGTGTGTGTGTGTGTGTGTGCGCGCGTGTGTGTGTGTGTGTGTGTGTGATTTGTCAGCTCCAATGGACTCTAAGCTCCTTAAGTGCAGGGTGTT
>NC_133618.1:671133147-671165647 GCF_048593235.1 Sminthopsis crassicaudata
AATGAAATTGTGACTTACTCAGCATCATGCAGAATGTGTCAGAGAAGCTTTCTCAGCTTCAATTTTGGCTCTTTTTTATACAGTAGTCCATCGGCTGAAATGTGTGAGTTGGGATCAAGAAGATCAAACGGCAAACCCACCTCTTCTACCCATTAGCTGCAAGACCCTGGATAAGTCACACAACCTTTCTAAATCTTAGTTTCCTTCTCTGTGAAATGGGGATAATATTCCCATCTAATTCCCAGGGTCATTGTGAGGGACAAATGAGATACTGTGTATAAAGTATATTGCAAACCTTAAAGCACTATATAAATGCTAGTTAGTATTGCATGTTATTATGCCATATTACCTCAGTGTTGATAACATTTTCTAAATATAACAAAAACCTTGTCATGGAGAAATCAGTATTATTCTGATCTCTTTTGCTTGTGAAAAATAGCCTAGCATCTTCTACTATAAATGGATACGACTCAAGAAGCTCCAGGAGAAGTACACATTTTTTATTTTATTTTATTTTATTTTTTATTCATTTTTCAAAATTATCCCCTCCCTCCCTCCACTCCCTCCCCCCGATGGCAGGTAATCCCATACATTTTACATGTGTTACAATATCACCTAGATACAATATATGTGTGAGAAGTACACATTTTTGAAGCATATCTTCCCAAACATAATTATCTTTGATTTCCAAAGGCGTCCACAGGGCTCTTGGCTCTCTCAGCATGATTGATAAGTATGAAAACAAATAGAATATGAAGTTGATGGCACCATATTATGTGAGGAATCACTTAACCTTTTCTCCTAACTTTACATCCATCTTATATTTTATGAATTACTTCAGCCAGATCCACCATGGGAACATCCTTTCCAATTTCTAGCTAGAAGTACTAGCCAGATCATTCTTCGGGGAGAAGAGACACTCACATCTCATAACCGTGCGCTTGAAATACAACCTCCCATGCATTAAGAAATGAAAGCCAGCAAGAAAAATTGCCATCCATCAAAATTAAAAGCAGCACTAGCCCTGTGGGAAAATGCTGATGAGGTCTTTCTAACCCGAAGACGTGAGATTTATAGGGGATTCAGGTAAGCCAGCTGACTCATCATGTTTTAGGGGGAATCAAAGAACTAAACTGTTTGAGGTTTGTCCTAAGTCCAATGTTGGGCTTCATAAAGATGGGGAAATTGATCTGGAGACAGTGGACCCAAAGAGAGACAAATAATCCTCATCTCCCGGAAGATTCCATAAAGTATAACTTGGAAGTGGAGAGCAAACAGGCCTTTCAGAGAAGAAGTCAAACTAATGAGGCAGAGGAAGTGTGGACACATTGTAATATACATGAATATATGTGCATGTAGGAAGATATATATGCACAAATATGTGAATCCTATCAGTAGGAAGAGTTGGGCACAAAGTGGAGGCCAGCCAGCCTCCTTTGGGAGGCCATCAGAAAACCTGATCATCCATCGTCAAGGGACTTGTTTCACCACACCCAAGTTTAGGGGAGTTAAATGCAAAGACCTGTTTGCTGCACCGAGTGCCAATAGGACTAGAGACCACACTCATGATTCCTCCCTAATCAAGTAGTCCTTTCAGGGGCTGTGGTAGTCACGCAGAAGATGAAATAACGTGTGTAAAGTGCTTTCCAAACTTAAAAATCCTATGTCTACTGTTATCAATCTGGAACACATCCTCACCCAAAGTCCTATAAGTCCTAGCTCAAAGCTAACTGCTTCCAGGAAGCCCTTTTTGACAATGGATATAATTTTTATCTGTGGAAACAACATTAAAGCAGATGCAGTATCATCTGTTTTGCTGATGCAACCTATGTATTATAAAGCTTTATGATCTGCCTTGCAGCTGCAACTCTTTACATATGCCTTCTTTCTCTATTAGAATAAAAGCTTTCTGAGAGCAGGAAGTATCTTTCTTTTCTGTTTGTAGGCCTAAGACTTTGCATAGTGTCTTGCACAAAACAAATCCTTAATAATGCATTTACATCCATCCATCCATATCTTTGCCCAATTTGAATATTATTTTCTTATCTGAATTTCTCCACAAGTCAGTAAAGTATGGTCATCATTAATATATCCAATAGTCAGCTACATGTCGCTTTGAATTTTTAAGTAATTATATACACTTATTTTCTCAACGACACTGTAAGCTACAGTGTAAATATTAGGGACTATCTTTATTCCTCACAGGACTGGATGCTGAGAAAACACTAATGGGTTGCCAAATAGCACGTTACATCTTCAACTCTCCTGATCTCAGGTACAAGACTGCAAAAAAGCTTGGCAAGTTTTCAAATAGCATCTGTTGTTCTTCTAGGTTGCAATATGACAGTGAATCACAGAACATTAGGTTCTCTGAAGAATCGAAAATGCGGATGAGGCCAAAAACACTGAGAAGAGACGTGGTGGGTGTTAGTGGGCTTCAACACCTTGTCAGGGTGATTTCTATGAAACCAAAAGCATGAGAGATACAATCAAGCAAATAGATCATCGGGGAAAGAGGTGGGTTGGACAGAGAAGCTGTGTGACAAACCTCAACTCAAATTCTGTGAGCCTCTGTTCATTTCTTTGTTTAAAAAGAGTTCATTTCTTTGTTTAAAATATCTTATTGATTCCTTATTTCATATCTTTATCATTTTAAATATCTCTTCCCCTAGAATTATCCCATGTAAGAATGGAAAACTACTTAAGCAAATCTAACTGACACAGGGCCCACTTTTGACAATGTATGCAACCCTCTGGACCTTCTGGCTACCACTTCCCAGGGAAACATGTGTCCTAAACCTTCAGAGTCAAGACTGCGATTTTTATTTATCCCCATTTCTGATGTATTTTAGTCTGGTATTCATTACATTCCTGTCATCATTGTATATTTCGCATTATGGTTCTGTTTTTTTTCAATTCAAATCAAGTTAACAAATATTTACCAAACCCCACCTATGTACAAGGCATTCTAGGTACTTAATTTCTGGACTGTGCAGCAGTTCATACAAATTTTCCTAGACTTATTAGACATATCCAAGCATTGTTTCTTATTCACGCAATAATATTTTGTTGCATTGATATGACACAATTTCTCAAGCCCTTCTCCCACAAATAGATACCCACTTTTTTTCTCTGCTACCACAAGGGTGTTGCTATGATTATTCTGGCATATGTGGAGCATTTTATTTCTTTGAATTTTCAGGCTAAGTACCCTTCATTTCATTATTTTCACTAAGTGCTGGGACCCTGGGTAAAAGTTATGAATATTTTTGTTGTTGTTGTTGTTGTTGTTGTTTTCTGAGGCTGGGGTTAAGTGACTTGCCCAGGGTCACAGAGCTAGGAAGTGTTAAGTGTCTGAGACCAAATTTGAACTCGGGTCCTCCTGAATTCAGGGCTGGTGCTCTATGCACTGTGCCACCTAGATGCCCCTGAATAGTTGTTAAATTTTATGTGATGCCAATTTTTTTTTCCTTTTAAAATAGGAGAATTAATTATTAGTCTACTGACTACATATTACTGTATTGATATGTACAGTATTAACCATTTCCCATATCTGTTGTCTTTAATGACTTGATAGATGTAAGGATATGAATTCAATGATTAGTTATCAATATTTTTTCATTAAAACATACTGTTGATTATTTGCATCTAGCCTGTATGTTTATATCCTTTGACTCATTATCTATTGGGCAATGACTCTTGGTAATTGTGTAATCTTCAATAGATCTTATGTAATGTTTTTTTTTTGCTAGATGTATTCAATACAAAGATCTGTTTTCTCACTGAGGAGCTTGTCTATTTATCCAAGTTGCACTGATTTTATTCATGCAAAAAGTTTTTAAAAAACATTTAAATCATAGCATTGAATTTTTTTTTGGTTTCATAATATGCACTGTCCCTTGTTCTGATAGATTCTTTCCTTAATCATAGGTTTCAAAACTATGTCATTCCCTATTTTTTTTCTGATGTGACCTTCTATTTCCTCTCTTTTCTCATTAAAAACAGATGATGCTTTCTGATCTTCCTATATTACAAGCCTATTATGAGGATTAAACAAAATATGAAAAATCTTTAAACATTTTGGATGTGCACAAGTATAACAGATTGATATGAGGATAACAATCATTAAATGATAATTCAATGATACAAATGGATGATCATGGATGAAAAGTAATGTAAACTATATTTGTAAAATAGTGAACTATCTACTACTACTCAGGAAATGATTCTAAGAGTCAAATGAAACTTCTCTCTGATGGAGATATAGATTAACTACAACATGATGCTGGAAGTGATTGGAAAAGGTATTGGAAACCAAACAAAAATTGTTATCTTGACCTTTAAGGAAACAATGTTAAACCTATATCTGGGGCATGATGTGCTATTCTGGTCACTGACTTCCAATAAAACATAGCAAAATTGGAGTCAAAGTCATCGAGGAAATAGAGTTATTTTCATATAGGTATGGACTCAAAACTTTAGGGCACTTCAGGATGAAAACAATAATCAATTATAAGAATATAATTTATGAATGTCTGAGAGATACTAGAAGATAGAAGAGAGAACACAGAATTTGCAATTTGAGTACTTGAGTTTGAATAATGGCACGGTTACTTAATCCTGGTGTGATCTTGGACAAGTCAACTCATTTATAAATTTATAAATTTTCTTATGACTTTGGGAAAGTTATTTTCCCCTAGACCTTAGTTTTCTTATCTGTCAAATGGCAGTAATGACTATTAGTTAATCCTAGAGGTTCTCTAAGAACTTTCCAGTATGGACTAAATATTCTGAATGAAGTATGAATGACTGATGCCTGTGATGATAAGAGATGACTAAGGATCGTGAATGAGGAACAGGGAGACATCCTGGAGTCAGGAAGACTTGGATGCAAGATCTGCTTCTGACACATCAACTGTATGACCACGAGCAAGTGATGTTACCTCTGTCAGTGACCTTGCTGAATCTTTTTAGATGTTCCATTAACAAAAGGTAGCTGCTCTACATGGGTTGACAGATCATGAATACACAGATATAAATGACCTCTCTGATGATACAACTTAACCATTATATAGGAATGAATGAGGTGAACATGGACTTGTTTGCCCAATCTTGAAATCAGGAACATCTTGCACTTCGGGGAATTAGCTTGTATTAGTTGTTGAGAAGAGGATATTGACAAGACAATCGTCAAGTCAGTCACCTGACAATAATGTAGACCATTGTGAAAAAAGCTAATTTCTACAGAGTGGGGTATATGACATGCTCCCTTGTTGATGGTTAAAAAAAGTACATGCTTTGTGGTCAGATTAAGTGAAATTAATGATGAAATTAACTCATGAAGTTGATCATGGATTTTCTTGATCAACTTTGTATTATATCAGTTATTACAGAAAACAGCCAACTTAGAAAACTTTTCTGGGAAATGGGAGAAATTACCAGAGAAAAGATACCTACATACTACAAAAGAAAATGGACCTTGTCACAGGCTAACATTTGAGAGGACAACTATGAACTCCCTTAAAATATTCTAGTCAACTGGAGAACGATGCAGAGCATCCTCAAGTCTGACCCACTGAGCCATCTTGGAGTCACTGAGGCAGGAATCTTAGGCATGTAAGTAGCCCATAAATAGCAAGAACCAATACTTTCAATTTTTATAAAAAAACTAAACTAGAAGTGTTGGTTCGTGTCATCCGCAGGTCCTGGCGCTATTCAATGGCTACTTAGACACCTCCTCCCAGCTGGACAGGGTCACTAGAGACAATGGCAAGTCCAGGTCTCACTTGATCCAGCTGTCCAGAGTGCGGAACTCCAGGTAAGGGCAAGTGGATCATTGACCACTCTAGGACTTAGGGTAAAAAAAATTCCAAGGAGTTATCTGAGGCTCCTAGAGGTTAGAATTGTTCCTGGCCATATAGCTAAGATGTTTCAGAGGCAGGATTAAACCCAGCTTTTCCTGACTCCAATATCAGCATATTACCCACTAGATCAAACTGTTTCCTAAGAAACATAACTGCAGTGAGACTAGATCCCATTTCAGCAAAACTGTACTCCTCAGTGTAACCAGATTTGTTTCTCTTTAAAATCTGAGGAACACTTTCCCCATGACAACCCTGTGAGGTAGGAAGTGCAAGTATAACTTAACTATCCCCATTTTCTAGATGAAAAAACAGGTTCAAACAGGTTAAATGACTTTGATCTAACACTTATAGGCAACTGAAGAAGAATTCAAACTCAGGTCTCTACTGTCATCAAGTCCAAGGCCTTTCTAATAGGCCATGCTAACTTCTCTCCTGAATGCTCCTCTCCCTGAGTGTGGATCATGTGCAGGCAGTGGGAGAGATAAGAAAACAACTTCAGCTTACAGACTATTTGGGGAAATGAGGTGGTACCTTTTCCCAAGGTATTTCTTATTTCCCTGGAGAAGACAATGCGAACATATGGGAACCTTCAAATAGCAGCAAATCTCCATCTCACTTTCTCCCTTTATACAAATATAGTCCTGGAAAATTTTAAAAAGTACACACATACACACACACACACACACACACACACAATCACATTTCATCCATACAATAACACTGTGTAGTAGGAACTAAAGGCAATTATTTCTTTCTTTTTTTTATTAAAGCTTTTAATTTTCAAAATATATACATGGATAATTTTCAGCATTCACCCTTATAAAATCTTGTGTTCTAATTCCCTCCCTCCCTTCTCCTCACCTCCTCCCCTAGACAGCAAGTTATCCAATATATGTTAAACATGTGCAATTCTTCTATATATATTTCCACAATTATCATGCTGCTCAAGAAAAATCAGATCAAAAAGAAAAAAAAATGAAAATGGAAACAAAATGCAAACAACAACAAAAAGAGTGAGAATACTACCATGTGGTCCACATTCAGTTCCCATTATCTTCTTTCTGGTTGCAGATGGCTTTCTTAAGGCAATTATTTCTTAACCAACAAAGAAACTGAAGTCCAAATAGCTTGTAGGACTTACCCCGACTAGTAAGCATCTGAAGTGAATCCCTGTTTTGCATCCCACCGTGCCTAAATTTAGGTGCTAAATAATGTTCCCTGATGTGATTTGACTTTGAATCAGGTTGCTCCTAACCCTGAATCCAACACTCTGCCTGCCCTGCTGTGCTCCATCTCTCTTTGAATGCTCTGCCTCCTCCAGTTATTTGAGATCTACTCATCTCCTCACATGGTGTAGAACATAGAGAACGTAACTCTCTGAGCATAAGGATTTGCTCATTTTTTTCTTTATGTCCTTGGCTTCTAGTGAAGGCTTTGGCTGAGAGTAGTTGTCTTAGGAATTCAATCCCTACTTCCTCAAGGATTTTGGAGGTCTCTTCTTTGGAGTCTTTCTCTACTATGAAGGCCTAGAAAGAAATGGTTCCTAGAAAACCATGCATAGAGACAAAACAGGGAATGAAGGTTACAATGCCAATTTAACAAGGCAGGAGTCAGCCAATTGCTTTAGGAAGGTATGAGGCCAGAAGAACAAGTTTGGCTATAAAATAGTGGGATAGATAATTTGTTTTTGCTCAGTTGTGTGTAATTCTTCATCAACCCATTTGAGGTTTTCATGACATGTTGAAATGATTTGGTAATTCCTTTTCTAGATTATTTTATAGATAAGGAAACTGAGAAAAACAGGATTAAGTGATTTGCTCAGGGTCACATATATAGAAAATACCCTAAAGATGGGTTTGAGTAAAAGAAGATGAGTTTTGGCAGCTAGATGGCATAGTACATAGGGCACTGACACTGAAGTCAGGAGGACCTGACCCTGGGCAAATCACTTAACCCCAATTGCCTCAGCAAAAAAATAAAATAAAATAAAATAATAAGAGAAAGGAAAAGAAAAGAAGAGGAAAAGAAATAAAAGAAAGAAAGGAAGGAAGGAAGGAAGAAGGAAGGAAGAAAAGAAAAGGAAAGAAAAAAAAGAAAAGAAAAGAAATGAAAAAAAGATGAGTCTTCCTGATTACAATTCCAGATTTTTATCCACTTCACCATTTAGCTTCCCAGAGACTGATTGTAGAAATCCGGAAAGTTGGGAATCTTCAGTGATAGGCCAAGAACTTTTTGTTCTCAGTTTTATTCACTGGGAATCCATTTTTTTTTCCAATGGGGGATAATTTAATCCAAGGAGGATTTGAGAAAGACCGATATTCATTTTGATGTTGTTTAGTCAGAAAGATGAGCCCTCCTGACTCCAGGTCTGGCATGCTATCTACTATGGATAGCTCGATAGCTTCCCCTAATATTGATTAGTGATTTTTTAAAGAAAGGAATATTTCTATAAATGTAAAATCCAGGAGGGGAATAAAATGACAATTAAGAGATATATAATTGTTTTCCTTTACAATGCTGCCTTTTATGTTATTCATCCTAAATCTTTGAGAGAGGATCCATAGGACTTATGAGACTACCAGAAAATCCGTGACATAAAATAGGATAAAAGCCCTGATTCCAGAAGGAAGGGATGTCAAGGGAAATAGAGCACAGGTTGGGAAAGTACCTATGGATATAGTAAGCTTCTCTGGTACAATCATTTCCTGAATTGGTAAGCTCACGGAGCCACTCAAGTATTTAAATAAGTGACTATGTAGTCACAAGTTTTAAAATCATAAACTTGTCATATGAAATGATTAATTTTTTTTTCAAATCCTATCTGTGATTTCACTGATATTAATCAATGAAAAGCTCATAGATCCCTAACTGGAAAGATCTCAGACATCATCTGGCCAAATCCCATATTCGTAAACAAGGAAACTAAGACCCAAGGGAGCTAAGTTTACCTAAGGTCATACAGTAATTGAGGTCAGAAATAGCATTGGAACCTGCTCCTTTGACTTCAGAGATAAGTTCTTTTATCCAAGATGCTTTGCCAGGATACTCCGTCTACCAATTCAAGCTGGCCCATTCTCTGAAAAATATTGTTAGAGAACTACCGAAAGCACCCTAAGGTTGTGACTCAACCAAGGTAACATAACACAGGTGTCTAAGATAGGACTTGGAACCTGACCCTGAAGTCATTCTTGTCTCTACTAAGCCACTAAGACAATCTTAGTCTCAGGAGAATCAATACAAAGTTATTTTTCCTGTTATTGAATTGTAAGTATGCTTTGGGAATTTTCAAGGTACTGGGAATCCAGAAAATGATAGAATGATGGAGAGGAAGATAGCACCCTGTTAGGTGAAAGTCATCTACATCCTTCTATATTACTCATCTACATTTGAATTAACAATAAATGTTCCTAGGATATACTGTAACATATCTAATATATATGGGAATGCCTGCCATCTAGGGGAGGAGGTAGAGGGAGGGAGGGGAAAACTTCGGAACAGAAGGGAGTACAAGGGATAATGTTGTAAAAAAAAATTACCCATGCCAATGTACTGTCAAAAAATGTTATAATTATAAAATTAATAAAAAAAATAAATTGAATTCACCAGTTTCAAAAAAAAAGGAATTAACAATAAAATTTAAGATTATCTTGTATGTGGTTCATATTTCCATCTACATCGTGTGGATGACTTAGCCAGTCAGACACTGAAATTAAAAAAGCATGATTGTGTCACACACACACACACACACACACTATATATATATATATATATATATATATATATATTTTTTTTTTTTTTTTAACATGTAATTTCCCCAAATAGATTGTGAGCTCCTGCAGGTCAGGGAATATCTTTTTCCCTCTTTGTATCACCCTCTTTGTATCACCCAAGCTTAGCACAGTGCCTGGTACATGACAAATGCTATGTGATTTGTAAGATTGTTTATCAGAAACTGCTTTCCTTTATGTTCTAGTATTTGACAAATCCCCATACTCAAAGACAAACTCCAAAGATGCAAACATATAAACTATATTGAAACCAGAACATTGTCCTGGGTAGCACTATGACTTGCTCTGCTTCTTGGACATTATGTTGACCCATGAAGACTTAAGAATAGTACTTTTAATAAATGTCATTTATTGTCAAAAAGTGTCCAGCAATTAATATTTGTCAATGCAAAGGGTTGTTGTAAGAAAAAGTGAGATATATTGTATTTAATTTATACTCTAATATATTTTACATGTATTGGTCAACCTGCCATCTGGAAGGGGGGGAAGGAGGGGGAAAATTGGAACAAAAGTTTTGCCAATTGTCAACGTTGTAAAATTATCTATGCAAATATCTGGTAAATAAAAACTATTATTATTAAAAAAGAAAAAGAAAAAGAAAAAAAATGAGAGAGATGTGTCTTTTAATGCTCTATATCAAGGCTAAGTATTCTGATTGCAAGTTCCCAACTACTTGGAATGGAAAGCTTTCAAACAGAGAGTCCTGCAGGAAGAAATTAAACTCCGGTGGGAATGCCTTTGGTTCCCTCCACATCTATTGTCCAATCTGTTACTAGAATTATCCTGTATAATTTTGCTACCTGCAGATATATGACACAGTGGATAGAGCACTTGGCTTGCAGTCACGAAGATCTGTGTTCAAATGGCCATAGAAGCTTTCTAGCCCCAAGTCAATTCACCTTGTTTGCCTCAGTCCCTCATCTGTAAAACTAGTTGGAAAAGAAAATGACAAACCACTTTAAGATCTTTGCCAAGAAAACCCTAAATGGGGTCATAGAGATCCTGACAATAAGACTGAATAAGAATCTGCTACCAGAAGTGTCTCAGATGTTTTAGGACAGCCTACAGAAAATAATTTACATCTCAGTCACCATCTAAATTACTCCAAGAAAGCAGGCATTTTAGCCACTAGTGCAGTAGCCCATATAAAGTTAACACAAAGTAGTTTGGTTAGTTTGGTTAGTCAATAAGCATTTATTAAGTGTGCTTATTATGTGCCAGACATGATACTCAATGGCAGGAATACAAAGAAAATACAAAACCAGTCTTTATTCTAGAGCTCATGGAGCGATGATAGACAATACAAATAAGCATGTGAAAACAAGCATATACAGTGAAGCTCGTAGATAATCAACTGAGGAAAAACACCAGAATTAAGGAGAAAGCTAATTGCTGGATATAGTCTTCTCCTAGAATTACTCCATTGAGAATATAAGAATCAGATAATAATTCTGATTTTTTTTTTTTCAGTGCTTTAAAGTTTACAAAGTTTCCCCTCTTCCACCATGTTCCTGTGTCTGGACTTCCCATCTGTCCTTTCAGGCCTTACCCTTGCCATTTGACAAATGAAGTTCAGAGAGATTTAATGAATAAAAAACATCATCATATAGCAAGTCAATGGTAGATAGAACAGTGATTAGAATCCAGTTGTCTTTACTCTAAACTTGAGAAAGTTTTTACCTCAATCATAACTAATAAGCCATTTTGTAATATAAAAATTCAGTCAGACATCTAATCACTCTCTTAGACTACATTAAGAATGGGATGCATTAAAATAAAATGTATTGGTAATAAAAAAATTTCAGTCAACTTGGATGAATTTTTCAGTAAATTTAACAATTGGAATATAAGAAAACACAATTTATGAAATCCACATTTACAGAGCTGGTAAATGTGGGGACTGTTATCCCCCATGACTAGAAGACATGGTTGCCCACAAGCAGATTTGCCTCCGGGTATATTTCATTTGAGCTGAATTGCTGATACATTTAAGGATTTAATGAATCATTGAGGACTTGAGTTATGCATACCAGAGAAGAGAACTATCAGGAAGAAATGTGGGACTTGAATTCAATCTTCCTGACTCTGGTTCCCATTCTCCCTCCCCTCTGCACCCTAACGGCCTCTCATGTTGTGCTTCATTTGAATGAGGTAGAGAAAAACAGTGTCTGGAATATAAAATCATGTGTTTAACAAACACTGATTGATTTCACGATTGCTCAGTGGGTCTTTCTGTCCCAAACTTCTGCTTCTTGTCAGCCCTTTCTCCACATGAGAATCTTCCTTTTTCTACTTCCCACAGGTTCCCCTACAGCCTGACAGATGATTGTGTTTCTGGGAGAATGCTTGGAGTCACAGAGTGCTCAATTCTCTCCCTCACTTTTCTCTCCATCACTAAATTTTGGCCATTAATGATGCAGAAGTAGGACAGGTCCTGGGGAGAGCAAAAAGGTCCTGCTTTATAATGGCCTGGGGAAAGTGAAGAGGGGTGTTAGTAAGATGACATGACTGTTTCTTTGAGGTTCTGTGAGTTCATTTTTTTGGAGAAAGATCACTGAAGAAAAGGGACCAAATTCAGTCACTTTTAGAGAGAACAGTCTCATATGCTACTGTAAACCATTCAGTGATGACTACCTAAGGCAGCCAAGGACTGAGGCTTTGGGAATTCAAGAGAATGAAGTAATCCAGTCTAGGAAGAACAAAATTCTCAATTCACATAGACTTGAGCAAGAGCTCAATACCAGGGGAAGGGGGGAAGAGAAGAGAAGGTGATTCATAGTTCCAGGGGAATATTATAAAAAAGACTACTCATCTGATTCAGAAAATGGACAAAAAAACAAAATAATGTGGGGTGGAGCTCTCATCATCAACTAAAGTGGAACAGAGGAGAGAAAGTGGTTACCCACTTAGTCATTTCTGTGAAAAGGAGTCTGAGAACAATCTCTTGAACCAAATTGCTTGAACATATCATCACAGGAGCAATTCTTATAGTTCTAAGGCTGTTACCTTATTAATTTTACCTTAATTATTTTAAGGGGGTTAATGCTGTGTTTGTTGCATTATCCCATGTATAATATTTACATCAAATCTATTTTAGTCTTTTCCTTTTTTATCATTTATTTACTTATATCTTTACTTTACAAACTTTGAGTTTCATATTCTCTCTCCCTCCCCTCTCCCACTGAGAAGGCAAACAACATATATTAATTTTATATACAAAATCATGCAAAACATATTTCCATATTAGCCATATTGTTAAAAAAAACAGAAAAATAAAGTGAGAAAATTACACTTCATAGTGTGTTAAAGTTAATCATTTCTTTCTTTAGAAATGGATAGCATTTTATGGTCATATATCTTTTGGAATTGTCTCAGATGATTGTGTTGATAACAATGCTTTCACAATTAATTATCATTACAACATTGCTGTTGCAGTATACAATGATCTCCTGGTTCTTCTTACTCCAGTCTGTATCATTTAATATAGGTATTGCCATGTTTTCTGAAACCACCCTTTTTGTCATTTCTTAGAACTCTATCAGAATCACATACCACTTTTTCAGTTATTCAGCAATTAATGAATACCCCTTCAACTTATATTTCTTTGCCACAACATAAAAATTCCGATATAAACATTTTTTGTACATATAGGGCCATTTTCCTTTTTCCTTTATCTTTTTGGGGTACAGACCTAGTAGTGGGATTGCTGCATCAAAGTATATGATATTAAATTCTTGTTAATTTTAGAAAGAAATTATTCCTCCTATCTTATAGCAAAGGTCATGGCCACTGTCTAGTTTGTAGTCCTAGTTTTTTATAAGAAGGATTATAACATGCTGTTGTCTCCAGAAGCTGCCGATCGCTCTCTGGGAGGAGATCTGCTGTGTCAACTCCAATCTCTAGGACAGATTCTTCTTCCTGTAGAGAACTGTTGTCTCCAGTTGCCATTAACTCTCGTCCAGAGAAGTGACTTTCCTTCCTACAGAGAGCCGAGTCAAGCCTGGTGTAGAGCAGAGACTCTCTATCTCTGGAGTGCTGCCCTCTTTATCCTCCCAGAGAATGGGTGTAGGATAATGCAAGGGCTTCTGGGAAGAACCACTTCAACCAATGAACTTGCTCCTCCCAAGCACACAAGCTCTTCCCCAGGAATTCACAAATCAAACTACCAGGAAAGGCCGGAACTAGAAAATTGTCAAGTACCAACTTAGCACTTAGTAAAAACCCAATATCTCATTATCTCATTAGCACTTAGTAAGAACCTAACAAAGGATCAGGAGAAAAAGTGAAGCTAATAGAGACTTTATAGGTTATATCTAGTTAATCATTGTTATTTTATAGAGGAAGGAATCCAAGAAAGTTACATAACTCTACAAAGGTTACACAATGGTTAAGACAACAAGTGATCATATCATATTGGAAACCACTATCTCTGACTCTATTGTCAAAGCTCTTCTCACTAGAGAGGGTAATTTTTATTATTATGAGAAAAGTAAAGAATACAGTAAGACAGAATGGCCTCATTCAGTATTTACTAGTATTAACTAGTGAGGATTATTAAAAGTAGAAAAGTATGATTACAAGAATAAAAGTCAAATACAAAAACATGGCAATAGAAAGATTCTATTCTTCATTGATCACAAACATCTGTCTTTGTAGCCTGAATGATCTCCTTCAAAGTGAAACTCAGCTGCACCTTTTTCCAAGAAGTCTTCCTCATCGAGCCAAATTCAAATGCTTGCTCTTTCTTAATTCTGCTTTGAATATATCCTATGCTCTTTTCTAGGTATGTTTTTACTTCTCACATTAGATGGAAGCTTCTTAAAAGAAAAAAAAAAACACTGTAGTATTTGTGTCACTAGTTGATCAGCACCAAAACAGCACCCTGTGCTTTGGATTAAAATAACCACTAGTTGAATTGAAGGAGCCATTGGCATCCCTTGCTCTGTTGCTCCTGCTTTGACCATTTATGAATGTGCTTGTAAAAAAAAAAATAAAAAAAAGAAAATATTCTGCATTGCAATTCCCTTAAATACTTAAATTGGTTGGTTACTTTACCACTTAATAGATAATAAATAGTTGTAGATGAACCCTTCCATTGTCTATCACCTTGCAATTAAGATCATCCCATCTACCTTTTGGCCAAGGAGTTTCAAAGTACATTTTATGTAACCAGATCTAGACTCTAGAAAAAAACTGAATCCAGGTCTCAATTTGTACTTTCCACAATATCAATGCCTGACAATTTTAATGAATGCCCTGAGTCTCATTTTAGCAGAAAAAAAAAATGCTGTGGCCAGACCTTCAGAGTCAGGTGCTGGAAATAAATCTAAGGTCTATAGTATTGAGCAAGCACACACTTGTCTCTCTGGGGCTAATGAGGCACAGATTTGTGACAAGAAACTGAATCCATTGCTATAAATGAGGCCCAGAGATGTTAGATGAAGAAACTGTTAGTTAGGATAGGATTAACTAGAAATTAATGAGGGCCCTGTTCCCCAGCTGGGTCAGTGATTCCCAATGGCTTCCAGAAATAATGGCAAGTGAAGAACTCTTGATATAGGGGATCCCACTTTCAGGTAGAAAGACAGCAGGAAATCCATTATATAAAGTTTAGTTTTTCTCCTAACAGAGCATAAATCATTCCTATAAGTTTCTGGGTTAGAAACATGCATTCTTTCTACATAGCTTCTGTTTCCAGCTCCAGAACCAAGGGAACCGCTTCTTGCACATTAATCTTGCTGTTGTTTCTTGCCTGCAATTATGTTTTCTTTTTTGCTTATTAGTTTGTTATGTATATGTGTGCATATGCGTGTGTGTATACATGTGTGTGCTCCCAAACGCTTTTACATTTAACTACTTTGTATTCTTTCTCATTATATTAATCCCATAGGTGTCTATGTGTATAAACTTATTTAGATATCATTCACATAAGTTTTTGTCTTATATAAACATCTATGTTTATATACATATATATGTATATATATACATGTGTTTGTACATATACATACGTATATGTATGTAAGCACGTATGTGTTTGTATGTATACGTGTGTACATATATTATATGTAAGGCAGCTCAATGTTGCAGTAAATAGAGTACCAGGTCTGGAGTTGAGAAGACCTGAATTCAAATCTAGCCTCAGATATTTGCCAGATGTATAAATCATGGTGACTTACTCATTTGGGTTTACCTTAATTTCCTTATCTGCAATGATATATATATATATATATATATATATATATATATATATATATATATATATATGGTTTTCAATTTATATATATATATATATATATATATATATATATATATATATATATATATATATATATAAATTGAAAACCATTTTAATATCTTTGCCCCCCAAAAACAAAAAGGGGTCACAAATAGTTGGGCATGACTGAAACAACTGAACTATAACTATATTGTGTATATGTGCACACATCTTACATATTCTTTGAGTGGGAAGTTATCAAGTATAAGCCATATCTGAATAATAATTCCTTCTATAATATAGCTTCCAAGTGCACAGCAAATCTTGATATTATGAACCCAATTTTTGGGTGAAATTCCACTTCTGCATATCTTTCCATGTTAATTTTTTTTTCTTGATCTATTGTCAGGTTTATTGCTTGAACTGGTTCCCTCAGACTCCCCCCCACAAGTATCTTTGCCATGAAAACCCCAAATGGGCATCTGGAGAATCATATATGACTCAAAAATTTGAATAATAATATGTCATGTGTATATATGCATCAGCCTCATACATTATCTGAGCTAGAAGGCATTGAGTGCAAATCTCACTCTTCCTTCTAGTACCAAGCGAATAAGACAAACCTTTCTTTTATGATAATCATTCAAGTATTTGAGTGTAGTCACCATATTCCTAACTCTAAGTCTTCTCAACTTGAAGCTTAACTCACCCAGATCCTCCAATTTAACATGACAAATAACATGAGATAGGAATAAGATCTACTGAATTTGAAATAAAAGAATCAGATGCTGAGTGAAATGAATAGAACCAGAAGATCGCTGTACACTTCAATGTTGTATGAAGATGTATTCTGATGGAAGTGGATATCTTCAACATAAAGAAGATCCAACTCACTTCCAGTTGACCAATGATGGACAGAAACAACTATACCCAGAGAAGGAACACTGGGAAGTGAATGTAAATTGTTAGCACTACTGCCTATCTACCCAGGTTACTTATACCTTCGGAAGCTAATAATTAATGTGCAACAAGAAAATTGGATTTACACACATACATTGTATCTAGGTTATACTGTAACACATGTAAAATGTATGGGATTGCCTGTCATCTAGGGGAGGGAGTAGAGGGAGGGAGGGGATAATGTGGAAAAATGAATACAAGGGATAATATTATTTTAAAAATTACTCATGCATATATACTGTGGGGAAAAAATTCTAAATAAAAAGAAAAAAAAAGAAATAAAAGAATCAGAGACTGAGACTTACTCTATTACTTCAGTTACCTTAGGCAAGACATTTGATTTCTTTGGGCCTCAATTTCCCTATTTGCAAAGTGTGGGGGTTGAATCAGATGGCCTTTAAGGGTCTTTCCAAATCAAAATCTTCCCTCTTCACTGCCCTCAAAAAACCAGCATCACTTCCATGTCCAAATAAGTTACCTAGGGAAGTAGAATTTAATGGGCCATTCTACATATAACCCAGTAATATGTTGAATGCTTTAAAATAGATCTGGGAGAATTGTGAAATCTAATAACCACAGAAACGAACAACAAAGTCCTTGCCTTGTGATTTAAAGCACAGATAGACTCTTTAATGATATATAGGATAAAATATCATGTTATGTAAAACTGGTTTTTAGAGAGGAGACTAAATAGAGACTTTTTCTTGGTGAGATGGATGTATTCAAAAAATTTTAAAAAGCCAAACAGCTACTTTGAGAATATTTTACTTATACGAAGGGAAAGAAAGAGGTAAAAAATATTTTAAAATATTAGCTCCTAAAGCAACCAGGAGATTTTCTCTCTGGAATTGTCAAAAAGTCAATTGTGATTTATGAGTACAGGAAAACAAACTAATCTTGATAACACTATTTTTTTTGGATAATATACTAGTGTTGAGTCAATTGTTAACTCCTAGCTTTTCAGTTTTCATTAAGGAAAATTTCCTTTACATACAATCGTTAAGAAAAATAATAACTTTACAGTACATGATTTTTTTTCTTTGAAGTGACCCCTGAAAGACACTAAAAATCACCATAAAGTCCAAGGAACCATTTTCATTCTAAGTCTGAAAACATGGTCTCCTAATGGAGAGATGTTTTCCTAAAGCCACCCATCCTGACTTAGGGAGAGATGAAATTTGAATGGCTTTTTCAAATTTGGAAATTATTTCTTAGCTGAGAAAAGGTCAGGTCAACCAATTAGAATGTTTTTCACTCACCATTAACTGTGGGATAGTTGGTTACTATGGGAAACCATTAAGGGGTATGTCTGTTTGATAGTGAGGGATGCCAAATGACAATTATGTCCAAAAAAGTTTCATATTATGGCACTGGCAGATATGGCTGAGTTCTTAGACATCCATCATCTATCTTGTGTTCTCTATCAGGGAAACAAATGAAAAAGAAACTGTCTTCTCATTCATTTCTCATTTGTGTTCACGTTTATCCAACACATGATGTATTAATTTCTTTTCTTATAGTCAACCAATTAAGAACATTATATAAATTGACAAGATTTCAGAGAGCTACTGAGCAGAACAACAAAAGAATGAGGATTTTTTTCACAATATTAACCCACTAGCATCCTGTGAAACTTCTTTTTTATTTTTGCAAAGATTTAAAATGATTAATATTGCCACTACTTCTTTTCTTATGCAAAAATTATCGCTAAGACAATACTATGTGATACAAAACTGGGCCTGAGTTCTAAATAAATGAATTCTGGTCTTGACCTCACTCTTCACTACTATGGTAAGTTCAGGCAAACATTTAATCTCCCCTACCTCTGTTTCCTTATCTGTAAAAAGAGGGGCTAGAACTAGATAACCTTAAAGGTTTCTACTGGCTGTATGACTATGTTCCTATGATCTCTAAAGTCAATGTAGTGATTTGTTAGATTTTTTTCTAGCTCTAAAATCTTGTTATTCTACAAAGTAAGAGATACAAATATATGGAATAAGTAAACATAGAGTAACACAAATTCCATTTCTAACCATAACCCTAATTCTAATTCTAATTTTTATCCTTAATTATGTTTCTAAGTCTTTTACATTTTAATTCTATTTGTAACCCTTCCCTTGGGGAAGTTAAGGAACACAGAGGCATTAGAGAGACTGATCTTTCTTGAGTTCAACTCTGGCCTCATTAGCTGAGGACTATGGGCAAATCACTTAACCCTGTTTTTGCCTCAGTTTCCTGTGCTCCATTATCTTTGCCAAGAAAACCCTAATTAGGGGCACGAAGAGTTGGATACAACTTAAAAACAACTGAACAACAGATCTTACCTTAACTAAGAAGCAAGGCAAACCGATTCAACCTCTTGTGCCCATATCTGATGGCTGGGTGAGACTCAAATGAGATAATGCATATGGTCTTTTTAAAACTTTTAAGATGCTACCCTTTGATCCAGAATGTTTCTACTGGGCTTATATCCCAAAGAGATCTTAAAGGAGGGAAACGGACCCACATGTACAAGAATGTTCGTGGCGGCCTTTTTCATAGTGGCAAGAAACTGGAAACAATGGATGCCCATCAGTTGGGGAATGGCTGAATAAATTGTGGTATATGAGTGTTATGGAATATTATTGTTCTTTAAGAAATGACCACCAGGATGATTTTAGAGAGCCCTGGAGAGACGTACATGAACTGATGCTAAGGGAAATGAGCAGAACCAAGAGATCAGTATATCCAACAACAAGAAAATTATACGATGATCAATTCTGATGGACGTGGCTCTCTTCAACAGTGATTTGATTTAAACTAGTTCCAATCATTCAGTGATGAAGAGTCATCTACACCCCGAGAGAGGATTGTAGAACTTAGTGTGGTTCACAATATAGCATTTTCACTGTTTTTGTTGTTGTTTGCTTGCATGTTATTTTGCTTCATTTTTTTTTTTTTACTGGTTTGATTTGATTTTTCTTGTGCAGCATGATAATCATATAAATATGTGTATATATATTGGATTTAACATATATTTCTATCATATTTAACCTATATTGGACTACTTGCCATCTAGAGGAGGCCATGGAGGAAAGGGGGGATTGTTACACAAGGTTTTGTAAGGGGTAATTTGAAGAATTGTCCATGCCTATGTTTTGAAAAATAAAAATCTTTAATAAAAAATAAAATAAAATAAAAGATTTACAGTTGCTTAAAAAGCAGCAGCTACTGGATGTAGCAGAGTTTAATGTAAATAATACTTAACTAAGTGCAGTAAACCTGAAGTCTCATTCCAAAAGTAAAATCTACTCAATGATCTTAAAAAAAAAATTAAAGTGCAATAGAATGTGAACTGCTTCTCCTGGCATCTTCCTCATCCGTTTTGTTATCAGGGTGCTGTTGATGGCCAGAGAACTAAGACTTCTTCTGGGCTGTCTCCACAGTTCTGTGTAAGAATCAACTGTCAAAAGGTGCTTGTACCAGACCTAGCCTCACCAGGCCCAGGTACTTGCCTGCAGAGGTCCTTAGCATGAACACCCTCTTCTCAGTAGCTCCTATTTCCTAAAGTTTTGGCATTTCTTGCAATCTTCACTCTTCTCCCTTCCCACACATTCATTTCCTTGACAGCTGCCTATTCATTCATGCAACTCCATTCCAGGGATTTCCCAAAAGACATCACCAGGAGAAGGATAAAACTTCTTCTTTTTTTCCTATGTTACCCACCAGAATACAAGAAAGAGGAATTCAGAAGTTTCAGAGATAAGTGGTTTAAGGTCTCCCACAGTTGAGTGAACCAGAGCACAACCCGCCTCAGCCATTTTCGAAGTAGAGTCATCCCCATGCCTTTCTTTGAAAAGGAAGTCACTGGTCTATCTTCCATTTCATTCAGGTGACATGAGAATAATAATATTAGCTGATGTATAGAGGTTCATGAAGCATTTTATATACAATATTTCACTTAAGTCTCCAAATAGTACTGTAATAGATGCAAAAAAATGAGGCTTTCAAGGGAAGCAGCTTGCTCAACATATTTAATGTTAGAGTGGCTTTCAGGCCTTGAGGGGCCTATATATAGCCTTCTTTCCATTACACTAAACTGTTGAAATACACAAACTCAAAAAATATGTTTGGTTTTTACTTTACATAATTATCAGCACATTGATTTAATAATCACAAAATCATAGATTTGAAAAGGATCTTAGAAAGTATTCAAATGAATCCATTCATTTTCCAACTGAGGCTCAGAGGAGCTAAATGACTTCCTTGCCAAAGGTCATACAGACAGGTCTGAGGAGGAATTTGAATCTGACTTTGTAATGTCAAGTCAAGTGGTCTATCCCCTATTCTATAAAACATCAAGTTAACTGAATATATTCTTTGGTATTTAGGGGGGATTTTTTAACCCAAAAGTGAATTGGACACATGAATAACTTAACCAAGGATACCCATAGTCCTTTTTGGTTCCAAATGGAACACATTTGGTCTATGGTGCTAAGAATATGTGATATTGAAGACATATGGCTATGGTCGGCAGTGAGCTAATCTTTCGAACAATAATCCAACACATTTTCATAGACTACATAGTATACATTTGGCACTGTGATAGCCACAGTGGGAGGAAATGCCAGCAGTACAAAACATTGTCCTCTGTGGTGAAGATTAGATTAGAGAGGAAAAGACAGTCTAGGGGAGGGATTGGGTAAATGAATCTTCAAAGACAACCAGGAACTTGATCTAGTCTTTAAAATCCAGGGAGGATTTGTGAAGATCAAGACAAGAACAGAGGTTATTCAATGTAGCATGGGGAGGGAGACAACATGAGATGGGATGTGAAAGTGGAAATGAACATGGAATGAGGGATCTCCTGATTTGAGTAGAGGACTGGGAAATCAGAGTATTGAGATCTGAGGAAAGAACACCTATTGGAAAACAAGTTGGAGAGGAAGAGGAAGGCTAAATGATGATGGGTCTTTAAGCCAAGCAGAGGATTTAATCTTTGGTACAATAAGAGATAGGGAATCAATAAGTGATTTTGAGCCAGGAAGACACACAGGGAAAATCCCCAACAATTTAAGTAAGCAGACTCCGGATGGATCAGAGTAGATTGTAGGAAACTGGGCTCCTTCACATGAACAGAAGTATGAAATAAGAATGCAACAGGAGGGCGGCCCTTGATCATGGAGAGCCCTGAATGTCAGAACAAGGAGCCTGAACTTCAAGAAAAAGAGCAGATAAAAAAGGGTTCAAGTGGAAAGCAGGGCAAGTTCAGATCTGTCTATAAAGATATACCTCACATTTATAAATCAGGGAGATTGGATGTTGAGGGAGTAGAAGCAGGAAGACTATGGGCCATTGTGGCAGTCCACATATAATAAGGAAAGCCTATATAAGGCTAAGAATTGTGGGGATTGAGAGGAAGGATAAGAGGAGGAGACATTAGTGAATGCAAACCTCGTCCATTTGCATCATTTGGTAGACTGAAGCTGCCTTCACAGACAGTGCAAAAATTTGCTTTGCTTGACTCAACATAATTGTTGAAAGGATTTTGTTTTCCTTTCCTTTTTTATTTCAATGAAAGAGATGGATGGGAATGCAAATAGATTTTTGTTAACCGAAAACATTTTTTTTTTCCAAAGAACAAAAACTTCCCAAAAGCCAAGACTGTTGAAATTGGTCCTTGAATGTACAATGTCTGCCCGTGAGTGGCTGAAGGGTCAAAGTGGCCAAGTCCTCAGTTCATCCCCATGCCTTCTGCACTTGCTAGCTGGAGGACTATGGGCAAATCCTTTTGTCTCCAATGTTCCTAAGAAACAATCTAAGTCCATCAATTACAAATGAGTTGCTTATATGTATTGGTGGACATAGCTTACACAATGGGAGTTTCTCACACCAATACAATTTTAGAACTAGTTAAAAAAAACACAAAACAACAACAACAACAACAACAACAACAACAACAACAATCCAGCCTCAGCACAGGGCCCAGCTCTGTGTAAGTATCTAACATGTGTATGGAATAGAATCAAATAATTCAAAGTCAGCTTTCTTACCTAGAGTTCCCAAGTGGTTAAGCCAATTTATGCTCCAAAAGCAAATTGATTTACGTGCTGACCTTTCACTTAGAACTGCATTTTACCTTTGTCCAGGCAAAGTGAAACACCTCAACAAGCCCCATGGATTCATGAAGTCATAGCTTTTCAGCCCCCATGGAGAAAATAGAGCAGTTTTTCTTCTAAGACATGTCAAAATAAAAATCAGATCTCCATATTTTCATAAGTGCCAAGAAGATGGGCAATCATTCACTTCCTCTGCTTTATGGCTAGGATGATAATGATTTATAGATGGCATCTATTTACCAAGCAAGAAACAAGAGATCATTCATAGGACCATTTTGGAGCTGGGCAGATTGTGGACTGAATCCACATTTATAATTTGTTTTCTCTACTGTTCTCAGATCAAATTAGCCATTGATTTGGATAATAGGCCACCAAAAAGAAATTGAGATTGCTTAGTCCTATGCAGAGGGATTTCTTCCTGTCTCCCATGACTGACTATTATGTGACTCTTAAAAGATAAGGACACCACGGAGAAGTATGGGGCTGTCTCTCAGCTCCATCTTTCAGGGACATAAACACTTTTTTATTGTAACTGTTCTCTTTGGATTTATTAGTATCTAGTCTTACAATGGGGTTTCTAAATGAGTTTGTTGATGATGCTAAAAGAAAATGAACAGCAGAAGAGTTGGTGGAGTAAGGTGGATAAGTGCCAAGCTTGGAGTCAGGAAGAGGGGGACTCACATTTTACGAGTATTGTGACCTTGAGCAAGCCATTTAACATCTTTGTACCTCAGTTCCCTCACTTGTAAAATAAAGATCACACTATCTATGGAACTTGTCTTGTGAACTTATTGTAAAACTCATAGAAGCTACTTATCGATGAAGTATTTTATTAATCCTAAAGCATTATATAATGCTCATTACAATCATTATTCTGCTACAATGGAAAGAGCTTGGAATTTAGGACTTTGCTCCGAATAATGGCTTTGCTGCTCACTGTCTGGGAGATCTGAACCTCTCTGAATCTCATTTCTCTCCTCTGCAAATGAAGGGATTGAACTAGAACATCTCTGAACTACAGAGCTTCATATATGAACCTGAACTTCATGAACAATTAGCGCTTCCATTCACATTCTCTTTGAATAGTTCAGGGTGTTCACGTCTCTTTGGGCTTCAGAAAAACTAATACCATATGTTTCCTTTGTAAGGGATTCTTACAAACCCTCCTGGGTGCTTCCTCTCTCTCCAAACTCCTTTTTTATCCTTGGACAAGGAGCCAGGGTTCTCTTATAAGGAACAAAAGTTTCCCCACTTATCCAAGTCAGAAAAGCAGGAGCAAGCTTTTATCTCAGGTTGTTAGGCACTTTCCTTTTGAGCTTCAGAGATAAGGAGACTTAGACTGAGACACACTCCTCATTAACAGAAGGTATACTTTTTCCTCCCCACAGAGAGTCCCAATTTATAAAATCCCCAATTGGCTTAGTTAATTGGTCTTTGTTTGGACTTAAAGAAATCATGAAATTCTCTCTACCTACTTACACATCACTGAATTTACAAGAATGACAGTATTTAAAATTGTTTTAGAAAGACTAATTTATCACATACTTCATATATATTGGATTACTTGATGTCTATAGGAGGGTTGGAAGAAGGGAGAAAATATTGGAATACAAGGTTTTGCAAGGGCGAATATTAAAGATCTTTGCATGTGTTTTGAAAATACAAATCTATTATTTAAAAAGAATGTGCATCCAATTCTTAGCAATGAGGTAGCTGGGACCAATGTATAGTCAAAGATACAATCAAGAGATCTGTATTCTAAATATGGCCGTGAAAGAAAGACGTTGTGGGATTTTAGATAATTTACTTGATCTGTCTGTTTCTTCATCAGCAATCACTCAATCACCAAGGATTTATGAAAGGCCTACTATGAGTTAGACCAGGTACAGAGAATATAAATTCAAAGGATGACACAATCCCTCCTCTTAAGTAAATTACATCTGCTCAAGGAAAAAGAATAATACATTTCCTATATACCTCTTAAGGATCATAAATGAAAAGCTGGAAGGAACCTGAGAAGTTACCTATTTTAATCCTCCTTGTTTTATAGAAAAGAAAAAAGAGATCCTTAGAGATGAGGCTTGAGGCTGGAAGAGTGCTGGCCCTGCTGTCAGGAAAAACGAAGTTCAAATCCAGCCTCAGACACTTATTAGACCTGCAGAAAAGTCACTTAACTTCTGCTTGCTTCCTCAACTATAAAACAGGGAGAATACTCACCCCAACCTCCCAGAGTGTTTGTGAAGATCGGATGAGATAACATTTGCAAAATGCTTTGCACTGTGTCTGGCACATAGTAGGCACTATTTAAATGGTGTTTTCTTTCACTTTGCTCAGCATCACACATGGATCAATGAATTATCTGAAGCAGGAAGCAAACGTATGCCTCTAGATTCCAAACCTGTCTTTCTGAATAATGTAACAAACTTGCACATAGTAGGTGTTCTTAGTAGCTTTTTGTTCATTTGAACCAAAATGAATTTGAGTGAATTGTAGCAACTGCCTCATCTCCAGCAACAGCTTCAGGCCTTCAAACCACTCTTAGAGTGTTTTTTACAGTCTTCACTGAGCATACCAGATATATCGAAGGAAGTGGAAGGGAACAAGCATTTAAATAATGACTACTGCATGTTAGGTGCTATACTAAGTGCTTTCCAAATATAATCTCATCCTCCCCATAAACCAGTAAGCTATATAGGGAGTATGAACACCGTCTTAGGTTGGAAAGAGATTAACTAACATAGATAAAACCCCAAAGCTGACTAGCCATTCAAAAAAGCAGGAGCTCTTCTCTTGTGCTTTCTCCCATTCATCCAATCAATGGTTACAACATATGTCAGAGACTTTCTAAGTCAATCCATTCATTTTACAGATGAGAAAACTGATATCTTGTTTCCAGTAAGTGAGTCACTCAAGGTCACAGTGATAATGTCATAAGTGGGATTGGAACTCAAGACTTTTAAGGCAAGCTCCTGTGTTCATCTGATTTATTAAGCTGCATTTCTCTTACAATATAAGCTGTGTTTCTCTTCTATTATTCTTCTCTCCACTTATACAATCATGATTCTGTCAACCCTCATCACTTAGTAGGGAGAGGTAAGCAAGCTACTGAATTGGATGTCAGAAAGACTTCTGTTCTTAATTTACTACTAAATCTTCCTTTATATCTTTGTTCAGTAGATGGTCCATTATGTGCTAGGAGAGAAAATGTAGCCCACTGCTTCCCTTCTCCATATGCTACACCTAGACCTAATGTTTTTATGGTTTCATGATTTTGCTCACTTTGGATCCCTACTGGGTTGGGCTGCCGATGGTGGTATATAGACTGAGTTAGCAGGAAGGACTGAGGAAGCTCAGGCCCTGCTATTTGTATGACTGGGAAAATCACTAAACTACTCCACGTTTTGTTTCATATTTCCACAAGAGGGTGGTTGGTCTTAAAGGTCTCTGTGACCTCTTCCAGTTATAAACCAATGGTCATATTATCCCATAACCTGAACTCATAATAGCTTCTTATTTCTTCTCTGAATTTCCATTCCTTCCTGTAATACATACTTCCCCCAAAGATGTGAAAATAATCACTTTAAAGCACAGACCTGACCATGTCATTCACTCCCTTAAGCAATAATTGTTGGTGGCTTCAAATAGGTGCTTGTCTCTCTCTCTCTCTCTCTCTCTCTCTCTCTCTCTCTCTCTCTCTCTCTCTCTCTCTCTCTCTCTATATATATATATATATATATATATATATATATATATATATATATATATATATATATATGTGTGTGTGTGTGTGTGTGTGTGTGTTTAATTCTGGACCGATAAGTTCATCAATGTAGAAAAGTCCTGCTGTGTAAACTCTGATACATGAGTTCTATGACTTATGGTTTTAGAGCTTTTTCTGACTTTTAAAAGGTCCTTCAACTAGCATCTGTCAGATTTTCCTATCTCCAAACTTGTCGAACAACCCTTTCCATTCTTTCCCAATCTAGTCCCACCTACTAGGCCAATGATGCCCATTATTCATGTCACTCTGCTCCTTTAGGCATTCAACATTTCAGTCCCACAGGCCTACTGGTTTTCTGAACCTCCCATTCTACCACCTCAGTGTCCTTTGTACAGGCTCCTAACTCTGCCTTCTCAGCCCTGCTTCCTAGAATCCTTCCCTTGGGTTTCTTCACAAGTTAGTTCAGATGTCATTTCTTACTGGAAGCATTTCCTGAATTCTACCTTTGAACTATTAGAATATAAAGGATTATTCATTTGCTTTTCTGAATCTGTGTTCCATTTGCCACTAGAATATAAGCTCTTGGAGGGAAAAGTCTGGTTTTCATTTCCATCTTAGTATCTGCCATAACATTAGATCAGTGGTCCCCAAACTTTTTAAATAGGGGGCCAGTTCACTGTCCCTCAGACTGTTGGAGGGTCAGACTATAGTAAAAACAAAAGCTCACACTCTGTCTGTGCCCCTCAACCCATTTGCCATAACCGGGCAGGCCGCATAAAAGTCCTCAGCCAGTCGCATGTGGCCCATGGGCCTTAGTTTGAGAACCCCTGCATTAGATACTGTCCATTTTCAAAAAATGCTTGTTGAATTGAAATCAAATGATTAGTCAATAAGATCAAGTAAATATAAAGCAGTTCACTAACTAGTTTTCATGTACCGCTTCCTATCTTCCAAAACAACATTAATTATTTGCACGGTTTTTACTCATAAAGATATTTAGACTCTTGCCATTTTCAATCTGGATAAGAACTCCATTTTTGGCAAGAAACCAGTGAATTCTACATATCCACAAAAGATATGAGATTATATGAGAGACTTGCTTGGGATATAAAATTAGAAGTGTTACATTGATTTAAGGAAGGTGAAATTTTTTATCTGAATCGCCAGAGCTTTAGGGCTCATAACCTTTATGATAAGAGCAGTAGGTGAGAAAGAAGAAGCTGTTTTTTTCTTTGTTTTAAGCTTCAGGTAAGACACTGTTTTTCTATTTCAAGATTTTTATAGGGTCCTTTGTTATAGACACAGTTTCTGTATTCTTAGTAATGTGCTGAGTAGGGTCAAACATTTGAAAGAAAGATTTTTCCATTTCCTTTAAGTATGTAATTTAACAAGCTGTGGGTCCATTATCACACATGGAAAACAACAATGGTCTGTCAACAAAACAATTTTAAGTGCTTACTATGCATTAGACACTGTATTAAGCACTGAGGACCCAAGTGTCTTTTCAAAAAATTATTGAACAAGCAAAAAAAAAAAAAAATAGTATATCTAAAGCCAGAATCAGAAAGGGCCCTTGCTTCTAATTCAGCCAATGTCAAAAGGGCTTTGAGCACCCACTGGCTCATGTTATGTCTTAAAACAACTAATTAGTTGATGTTTTCAGGTATTTTCATTTCCATTGGACTGATGAGCAAACTGTGAATCAGAGCAGTCAAGTCACCCAGTTTTCTCAGTATATAAATATATTTTGGTAGAAATTTTCAAAGAACCTTAAAGTTGAGTCAGTCCAATCTCTTTACTTTACAGATGAAGAAGCCAAGGCCCCAGATGGATAAAGTAACTTGTCCAAGGTTACACAGGATTGAAAATTAGGCTTTCCTATTTCTAAGCCTATAACTTTATACACTACACTACACTGCTCCCTTTAAATATTATAACATGGCACGACATATGATGCCATAAATGTCATTATTTGTGTATTGACAGGGAAAAGGTCATTGTCTCTAGGCACATGGGACACAGAAATCAGGAAGGAAATCACCCAAAATTAAAACATTCATCACAGGAGGTGATTCTTGTAGGAAAGAAGAAATCCAAGGTTCTTTCCAGATCTAACTTTGTATAGTCTTTTCTAATATATCTCCCACTTTGATATTCCTTCTTCTAAGCTCCATTTTCATTTTATTTTCTATGTTTTAAAATCCCTTGCAATTCTAACATTCTAGATGCTATATTTTCTATTCTAGCTCTGACATTCCAGGTTCTATCTTCTAAGAACCATCACCTTTCTGATGCTAGTAATTTTAAGAAAAGAGAAAGCTATGTTTCATAGATGACTTAGACATGCATTGGCATTGGGATAGGTTATCAATCAACAAATAACTATTAAGTGCCTCCTAAGTGCCCACACTTGTATTCAAGATACAAATACATTTTAAAAATGAAACAATCTTACTCACAAGGAGATTGTATTGTAATGGAGGTGGTTGTTCAGTCATTTTCAGTAGTCTCTGACTCTTTGTGACCCCATTTGGAGTTTTCTTTGTTTACTGAAGTCACCTTCCATTTCCTTCTTGACTTATTTTACAAGTGATGAAATGGTGAAAAAGATGGTTAAGTGACTTGTCTAGGGTAACACAACTAGTAAGTATCTGAGGCCAAATTTACACAAACTGATGCTGAGTGAAACAAGCAGAACCAGGAATACATTGTATACAATAACATCAAGAACATCTGATGATCAATTATGAAAGGTTTGGTTCTTCTCAGTGGTTCAGTGATCCAAAATAATCCCAATAGACTTTGGTCAGAAAATGCAATCTGCATCCAGAAAAAGAACTAAGGAGATTGAATGTAAACCAACAAATGCCTTGTTCATTTCTTTTTTTTCTGTTTTTTTAATCTCTCATGATTTTTCCCTTTTGCTCTGATTTTTCTCTCTCAGCATGATTCATAAAACAAGATATATTAAAAATAAATAAACTTACTATAATAAAAAAATAGTTAGGAAAAAAGAGAAAAATAATTGGTTGATCCATAAAGGAGAAGCTGGTTATGGGTAAAATATGAAAGAAAAGAGGATTTCTGTAAAGCCAAATTGAAACAGGGATGCACTTGAGGCATATGAATAGCTAGGGTAAAGGTTTGGAGGTAGGAAATGGAGAATTGTAAAATGAAAATAGAGATGGGAAGTGTCCCAACTACGTAATTTGGTGATTATATTATAACAGACACATCGTTTTCTAGTATCCCAGATTTTTATCATGTAAGCCAGAATGGAAATAGACATAGAACCAACACAGGATTTGGCTTTAGAGCCAGTGTAAAGCCCTGGAGAAAACCATCTCACAGAGAAAAGATACTCTAATCATGAGGCTTGGAGATAAGCATGGTGACAGAACCCTGCAGTATCCCCAGTGAATGTAAAGTTAATGCTAGCAAATGAGCACCATTTTTTGCCAACAAGTGGGCTCTATCTAGAGAAGGAATCCAGTAATGGATCCATCATTCATGAGAAACAAATATTCGAGCAGAGATCAATTTGATTATCGATAAACTGCACTGGGGACAAGGAAAAGTTAAATAACATTTTTTCTATTAAAAAAATCAGGTCATGGTAAGATATGATGGATACATCTAATGGCAATATAAATACGCTGGGAAAAGAGGAAAATATGAAAGATCAAACACTCCTCCTTAGCTGTCCCTAATCATTTCTTTCTGGTAGAGGAATGGAATAAACTCACTGAGAGTTGTTATCCTTAATGACGGCTGTTAAGAAAATGGAATCACCTGATCAGGGGCATGAACAAGGTAAAACAAAATCATAATAGAAAGCATTAGCATTTCTCTGGGCCCATCATCTTGCAACTAGGAAACTTAGCCTTTGATTTTTATCAGTGTAAAATTCACACTCTTTTTCTCCCCATGAGGCATTGGAAAAAGCCATCGATTTTGCATTATATCACATCTACACAGAACTTCTTTCTTCCTAAGCACATTATAATCCTTCAACCCCACAATGAGGGCTGATGTTCTTATTATTTCTATCCTATGCATCACAGATTTGGAACTGGAAGGGCCTTCTAGCCTGGTCATCTAGTCTGCCTACTATCTAGGCACTATGCCTAGGGAGAAATAGCATCTGTCTCCAAGAAGCTTACATTTCAGTAGGTGAAGGCAACATAAATTGGGAAGTGTTAGCCATGACAAGAGCAATCACAAAGACTGTGAGCAGAGCACCTGGGATATAGAAGATTAATTCTCAGAATCCTCTGTCCCTCTGATTAGAGGGAGGGAAAGAATTCCTTTAGAATCCCCCCATTTACAGAGGACTCCCAAGACAGCCAGATCTTCCTTTCCCATTCACTTAGTACTCCTTTGGACTAGATTCTATCATGTTCCAAGGAAATTTATGTTGAGGAACTTAACATTATGCTATATTATATAAGCTTTGCTACTGATATCTCATCAATTCTTTCAATACCTCTATTCCTCTGAGTGGGAGCAAAAATCTCCTTTCAACTATTTAATTTAAAGATAGCTTCCAGGAGAATTATTCTTCTTTCTACCATATCCCCCATATGCTTTGAATTAGACTCTATCTTGTACAGTTTCCTTCCTCCCTCCCATTTTCCTGCTTCCTTTTGTATGTTGTCTTCCATTAAATGGAAAGCATCATGAAGGCAGACTCTGTCTTATTTTTCACACTTTAATTAATCACCAGAACTTAAGTAAGTACTTAACATATAGTAGAGAAAATAAATATTTATTAACTCACTAATTGATCTTTTTTAGGGAGAATATGAATTCTTGTTCCTAAAGCAAAACCAAGGCATGAGAAAGTTCAGGGGTGACTGAGGGAGGAAGAGGGAAATTGGGAGAGTGAATCGCACAAGATGGCAGGGCAGATGGCAAGTTGTCTGTATAGGTCAGCTTTGATATACTGGTGGATGGCTGGATGAAGTCCTCAGAAGCAAGATGGAGGATCAAGTTCAAGGAACATCTCAGGCCATTTTGGCTAGAACATAGAATTCCCAAAGGAAAGCCATGTGCAAGAAAGATCCTGGAGGCTAGCATCAGATTGTGAAAAACTTTGAATGCCAGTCTGAACGAAAATTCGATGTTTTATCTTATAGCTGATGGAGACTTACTGGACAATCTGAGCAAGAGAGGTTCAAATGTGAGCAGACTATGCTGCAGAAAATGCTTTTGGCAGCAAGCTGACAACTTAGTGACTTGCAGAGTCAAAGTAAATAACTTGCTTCTGTGCACTTGTTGGTAGGTAAACACATTCTTACTCTCACACAAAAAATTACCTTGCTAGGAAAAAAAAAAGATGGTGTTTTGGAAACAGTAATGGAGGTGAATTTGAAACAATATCACTGAAGAGTATTAAGTTTTGTGAAAGTAATCATTTTGCAAATAGAAATTTATAAAGTCAATAGCTGCCCACCTTTACTCTGTGAGTCTACTTCAGCTAATTCTGGAGGTGCATCTGCTATCAAAATGGATATCTCATTGTGTTGGATATCTCAAGAAAATTAACCTCATTTTATCAGAGAGGAAAACTGAAAGGTGAAATTAGTACTATTGAGTCACAACTGGGTCAGTATCCCAAAGAGATTGGAAAAGAGGAAAAAGGACCTACATGTACAAAAATGTTCATAGCAGCCATTTTTGTGGTGGCAAGGAACTGAGTGGATGCCCATCACATGGGGAATAGCTGAATAATGTAATGAATGTAATGGAATATTGTTATTCTACAAGAAAATGATCAGCAGGCTGAGTTCAGAAAATCCTAAAAAGATTTTCATGAACTAATGCTGAGTAATGTGAGCAGAACCAGGAAAATG